>NW_023494802.1:36722051-36815171 GCF_904425465.1 Colossoma macropomum | reverse complement strand
TTAGAGCATCTTCTCCTACAAACTGGACATTCTCGAGACTCCTTATTTTCCCAGAACTTCTGCAGACAGGTTTTACACACACTGTGGCTGCACGACAGAACAACAGGATCCCTGAAGATTTCACAGCACACAGGACAGGAAAGCTCTTCTTCTGAAAGAGGGTTTCTAGCAGCCATTTCCTCCAACTGCTGCTGTGCTGTTTCTCTGTAATGGCTCCTTTAGTCCAAACTCCACCTTCACTTTAAGACGTCTGTAATGATCAGAGCAGCACAGTTGAGAATCAGCCACCGTAGCCCTTCAACCCACTGAGTGAGTTTAGCTCCTTTCAGAATCACACATCAAGAAACAAACACATGCAGTCACTGTTTAAAAGCTCCTCATTGGTGTCTCTGAATGAAGTGAATGCAGAATGAAGAAAGATCAGAGTGACAGTATGAGATTCATTTCCTCCAACAGGTAGAGGAGGAGGAGCTTTGAAAAAGGAGGAGACAGTCAGATGCTCTATTCTAACTGTGTGCTTTCTACACTAGATGGCAGCAGTTCATTAATAACCTGAAACAAGGAGCTCTCAGATGAGTCAAAATAATCAGCCAGTTTAGTTCATTTCAGTAAACAACATTCAGGTCTTTGAAATTAAACATGTAATCTTCCTCCACAATGGAGGAAATATTGATTTTAAATTTTAAATATCTTTTCCTCATATTCACTGCCATTTACTGTCATTTTAGTTTTTTGTGATCTTTTTCCACTGCTATTTTATTATGATTGTTCCTGTTGATTGGTGAACTCTGGACATCACAGTTATAAATAGCTGGCAGTTTAGTTCCTTTGGTCATATCTCATCTCTCTCTCTGTCTCTCTCTCTCTCTCTCTCTCTCTCTCTCTCTCTTATTTTGATTTATTTTTTATCTATTTATTTATTTTTTTGTCTGTCAAAATAAAAGTAGTCCCATACTTGAGATCTATCCATGATAGATCTGTTTAATTAATGAAAGAATCTCTGTGATGTTTTCTGTCTGTGTATGTGTCTTTCTCTCTCAAAGAAAACCCTTGAGTTTTTTTTTTTTTTCCACACACTTTTGATTTTCCTCTGGGAAAGGGGGCGCGAATAGGTTCAGACACAAAAATGGACCAATTGTAGATGTCTTTTTATTTATGGATCAGTGTACAAACAATGCATGAATAAGGTATAAAATATTTGAAATATGACAAGTGAAAACAACAGAAGCCGTTTTGGAGTTCCCCAGGTTAAAGGGGAACTACACCAATTTTGCAAAATTACTTAATCATTCACTAGTTGAGATCATTCAGAGCGGATGGTGCAAAACGCACCTTTCTAGAGACATTTACAGAGTCAAAATGTTCACCACTGTAGTGCTAGGAACCAGACATCCATATGTCTAAACTACAAATATCACCATTTTATCTCCTATCCAAAATGAGCAGTGAACTTACATGTGCCGTATACGTTGATGATAATGGTAAAACACTGCTAAATTTGACAAAATATGCTTTATTTGGGTACTATTTTTTCCTTAGAACGCCCTGCATGTACCTCTCCACCCTGCACGCCCTTTGTGTTGTTTGGGTTGGCGGCATTGTGTTGCACTGTGTCAACAAAACTTATAGCTTATGTGAGTGTTCATCAGAGGAGCTGCGATAGATCACAGTTGCCTCGCTGTCCTGCCTCTTAAACTGGTAAGCAGAGTAGCAAGTAGTTGTTAGCTAATAGCTATGTATGGTTGTCTATATTGCTCCAAAACTAGTTGTACTTAATCAAGTGCAACCTACATGACATTAAACCTCCCATATCACCCAATATAACTCTTATGCTAATTAATTTTAGGTTTATGCAAATTAATAAAAGAAATTCAGAACAGTTGACCATTTTGCTTTAAAACAAGTTGTACTTAATCAGGTGCAACCAGCATCTTTTGTTTTGGCATCATGTACATGTGTCAAAGTGTGATAAGAGTCTGAATAATGTGTCCCCTACACAACATACTACAGCTCTCATATTGGTGACTTTAACCTCTGCTGAATTCTGGTTGTACTTTTTTTGATAAATAACTTCAATAACATTTGAACAGTTGATCATACTTCTTCAAAACTAGTTGTACTTAGTCAAGCGCAACCCACATGACATACTCCACCTCTTATATTAGCAAATATAGCTTCTGCTAAACTCCTGTGACTGGTTTATGTGAATGCATTTCAGTAACTTTTGAACAGTTGAACATTTCACTTCTAAACAAGTCGTATTTAATCAAGTGCAACCAACACCTCTTACATTGGCAACATGAATGTGTCAAACTGTGATAAGAGTCTGAATGATGTGTCTCCTACACAATGTACTACAGCTCTCATATTGGTAACTTTAACCTCTGCTGAATTCTGCTGAGTTCACTTAATTTTGAACAGTTTTGAACTGTATTGTCCCAAAACTAGTTGTACTTAATCGACTGCAACCCACATGACACACTACACTTTTTATATTAGCACATAGAACTTCTAATAAAATCATAATTTGTGGTAGGTTTTAAAGAAATACTTTCAATAGATTTGGAATAGCTGACCATATCACCCCAAAACCAGTCATGCTTAATCAAGTGTAATCCTAAATTACACCTCTTGTATTGTACTTTAACCTCTGGTGGCCTGTGGTGATAGATGTAAAATCATTTCAGAAGCTTTTGAACATTTGGTAATTTTCCTCCAAGACAAGTTGTATTTAGTCAAGTGCAGCTTCTACTGAACTTCTGTTGAAGTCTAATAGCAGTTTTTTATTAAATAATGTCATTAGCTTTTATTTGTATGTTTGTAACTTTAACTTCTGTCAAACTTTAGTGAGTTAATATATAATAATCTCTAAACACCTGATCATGTTGTTCATAAACAACTTGTTCATAAACAACTTGTACTTAATCTTGTACTTAAGTGCAACACACACCTATTATATTGGCCATTTTAACTTCTACCAAACTCCAGTGACAGGTGTTAATAAAATAATTTAAATATTTTTTTAACAAATGACCGTAAAACTCCAAACTAAGTTGTATTTAAGCAAGTGCAAACTACATGACATACTATAGCTCTTTTATTGCTATGTTTAACTTCTGCTGAATTGTAATGGTAGTTTTTATTAAATAGTTTCAATAGCTTTTGAATGGTTAACCATATTGCCCCAAAACAATTGCATAGGCTCGCTCAATAGAAACTGTTGCAACTGGGTCTAGGACTGCCCTTGGGGTCCTTTGTGTACAGTGCACAGGTCACTCCTTCTGCAATAGCCCTCTACATCCTGCTTCAGCTGTCCCCAGTAGAAGCTCTTTTGGAGGCGGCAAAGTGACCAGATCCTGCTGAGCCATGCATGGCTTAAAAATTCCGCCTGCAGACCCACTAGGCCTGACTTTCAGCCATCTCTTCTTTCCAGTCAATGGCTCAATCCAGACCCACTGTAGGTGAAGAGTGTCAAACTTGGCCAATTAACCCTTTTATGTGTGGAGACAGGACAGCCTCCTCCCAGTGGGGCCGTTGCTGTGCATTCACCCACTGCCTCATGGGCTGCAGGTCTGGGTCCAGCATTTGCTGATCACAGCACAGCTTTGTATGGTCACCCTGCGTGCCACCTTAACCTGTACACCTTCCACTTGTCTCAGCTCCTGCTCTCTGACTTCTCAGTGCTCACAGTACTTGCATGCTTGTTCACTACAAGGGGAACCAGGACAGGGCATTAGCGTTACTGTGCCACTCACCCGCACAGTGGGCTATAGTGAATAGCTCTGCAGCTTCTCTAGCAACAGGCTATCTGCCTCTCAGACTCTCTGAAGGTCATCAGCCACTGCAAAGAGCACTGTAAAAAGTGGCTTGTCAGAGCTACTTAAAAAACCTCATGTGGTAACAAGAAATTGAACCAGTTTTATTCAACTCAAAAAATTACTTTGTTTGAAAGAATCATTCATTCAAAGTATTTATTCAGGTTAAACAAAACTAGGTAATTTACTTGTTACCACATAAGTGATTTTTTAAGTAGATCTGACAAGCCACTTTTTACAGTCTGCGTGTTTTTTACATGTTTGGAGTGCAGGGTAAAAGGTCTGCCACACAGATACTTGAAGTACCCGATAACAAACACAGTGGCCAATACTTCAGCCAGGTTGCACTGAACTACCTGTAGTAACTGAATACTAAGCTTTAGTACATAATAAGCCTTGGATTTTATGGGTTAAACAGTTATAACACACTTAAAATGACTTGAAGTGCAATCAGTTTGTAAGAAAGTAAGAAAGTGATCTTGCTTTCCTAGGTAGTGTATACCCTATTCACAGACATAACACAGACCCCACACTGAATCCCAGAAACAGTCTCCTTTTCTTGTTCCAGACTCTGGTGTCACACCCATTTACCAGCCATCACTTTCTTCAACCTGGACGTCCCAGCAGTGTGTCCCTGAGTTAAAACCCTCAGAACACAGAACACATGTGTAATGATCAAATCTCTCTGGATTTTCAGGAAGTGTTGATCTCTGTTTCCTGTTTTCTACAGCAGTGAGATCATCAGACAGGTGGAGGTCTGGATGTGCAGTGTTGGGGTCCAGAGTAACAGGGGCTGAGGAGAGAGAACACAATGAAACATCATGTTTTTCTCTCATTTCTGTAAATGTTTTACCTCTACAGACTGTTTTCTTTACTTTGAGTAAAACAGCTTTAGAGGTCGATTCCAGAATACAGATCAACTTTAATCCTGGACTAAATGTTGATGTTCAGTTCACATACACTGACTTTCATACTGATTCTTGAATGATATTTTGAATGATCTGTATGTTATCTATATGCTTATATGATATATGATCTATACATTGTACAAAAAAAGTAGATACAAAATACATTATTAAGGAAACATTTATTATACAGAAAACAACAATTTGATTTTTGCTGGAAATTCTTATAAAGTAGAAATGCAAACTTAGATGTCCCCCAGACCGAGGACAAAAAGCCGCCTTTAGCATATTAACCCAAAAAAAATAATTTACTTAAATTCATAAAGTTATTTACTGGCTAGCTAAAATTAGCATTACATGCTAGCTCTAGTGATTGTTAGCGAGAATTAGGAAACATTTAGAGCTAAAGATGAGTTTGTACATCCTCACATGATCTGTTCTGTCATGGGCAAAAATCGAAAACACTCAATGGGATAAACATGGGAGGGATATTAAATGCTACTTTTTTGTTGAAATTGTAATAATAATAATAGTAATAATAATAATAATAAAAAGTGACTTCACCTTATATCACTATGTAGTTAATATATTCACAAGAATTACATGATTAATTGTTTCTTTTTGGTCATTTTAACGTTTTCAAAAAATAGAAATGAATTGATATAAAATTTATTCTTAAATGTAAAAAAAAACCCATCAGCTTTTTAAATTGATTTATTTGTGTCTAAACATTGATTCTTCTTTCTTTCACTAAAGTATATTTTTGTCTCCACTCTTCACATTTTATCTGAGTGAGATTTCTGCACAGTACAGTATTCATACTTTCACTTAAGTACAGTTTCAGTGTCCTTTTTACACCCTGAATAAAAAGAACATGATAACATGTTACTAATAGTTTATAAACAGTGTGTCATTAGTGCAGAAGCAGACTGTGTGTGAGAGATCAACCCTAAGAGAAACAGAACTTACTGTACTGGAGAATCTCCTGTAAGTTCTCCCACACTCTGAACTTCAGGTTGGAAAGGTGTTTCACTACATTGATCAGAGCTCCTGATGTCTTCTCTGGATCCTTTGGTTTGAGCTGAGCTCTGAAAATAGAAGATTGTGTGAAATATATCACTGTAGAAACTTTACAGTCTGTAATTTATTTGACTAAATATCAATATTTTATG
The DNA here is from genome assembly GCF_904425465.1 of Colossoma macropomum. Lineage (NCBI taxonomy): Eukaryota > Metazoa > Chordata > Actinopteri > Characiformes > Serrasalmidae > Colossoma > Colossoma macropomum. The sequence continues at coordinate 36,809,279 of NW_023494802.1, read as the reverse complement.
ACATTTATTGTCTCGAGTCAATAATTCTGTTGTTTGTGTTAAATAAATATTTCTGCTACTGTTCTCATCACTACAACATTAACACACAATCCTTATTCACCTTCATTTCATTATAATACACTCATATTTACAATAAATATAATATACTGTAGATTTAAATGTAATAATGACTTTAACATTAAATAAAATGTGTGATCTGACATTTACTCACTGTTTCTCTGTAGACTTGAAGTTCTGAGAGGAGAAATAATGATAAAATTATGAGACTTTTCAGGTATAGTTCATATGAAATTTTGGGAAAAAATAATGTCTCTCGACCGCACTGTTTAAACACAGCAAACGCTGACAATCCCACAGTATTGAAGAGAAGAATGTAAGTGAGAGAGAGAGTGAGAGAGAGAGAGAGAGAGAGAGAGAGAGAGAGAGAGAGAGAGAGTAAAGTTAGTCTTACCTGTAAGAACAGAACGTCCTCAGCTTCCATTTCCTTCTCTATTTGTCTGATTGTGTCTGAAAGAGATGATATTTCTCCATTCAACTCCTCAATCTTCCTCCTCATCATCTGACTCTTCTGCTCCTCTTCCTCCTTCAGTGCAGCTATCCTTGCTGTTTCTTCATCTCTTAGAAACTGGTGAAGCTTCTCAAACTCCTCCTTTATCTGCCTCTCTGTGTGCTGGGCCTGCGTCTGGAATGAGAGACCATTAGGAAACACAAACTCTAACAGATGATCTACAAGCATTTACCACCTACAGGAGAAGTGGACACTCATCAGAAACATGACCTCAGAAACATGTTTCACAATTCAAGATGATGTTTCACCTTAATGTGAGCTGCTGTTTGGTCATCGTCTTGTTTAGCTTCCTCTAAGACTTTCAGGTTCTTCCGTAGAGGCTCCAAAGCAGACTTGATTTTGTTCTAAAATTAAAAAAACAGTTTAGCTAAATGCATTCTCTTCAATTTGAAATATTTGAACTCAACATATTAATGTGGTTTCAGAAGGTGCAATTGCTGAGAAGCTTTACAGCTCAGTTAATTCAACAACAGATTTCTGTAACACTTGTAACGACTCCTGTTTATGGCTTAATTATTCTAGGCTTGTAAATCATCAGTAATTTCTGCCCTGAAACCACATATACTGATATGATTAACCTTCAACATACGTATGAGGTTAACTGATAAAGATTTTATACATTTCACTTCAATCATATTTTAGATATCAACATAATACAACAGATTTCCTACCTTAAGGTCAGTCACAGCTTCATCTGTTGGACAGAACTCATGATTTTTGTCTTTCTTTGAAGTCTGACACTCCACACACACAGGCTGCTGATCATCCAGACAGAAGAGTTTGAGTTTCTCATTGTGCAGAATGCAGAGCTCCTCAGACCCTGCTGAAGATCTCTGACTCCTGCTCTCTAGAAGAGACTCACAAAGGTTCTTCAGTGCAAGATTATTGAGAGGTTGGTCTTTAGAGGATATTCTCCTACAAACTGGACATTCTCGAGACCCCTTAGTTTCCCAGAACTTCTGCAGGCAGGTTTTACACACACTGTGGCTACATGACAGAACAACAGGATCCCTGAAGATGTCACAGCACACAGGACAGGAAAAGTCTTCTTCTGAAAGAGGGTTTCTAGCAGCCATTTCCTCCAACTGCTGCTGTGCTGTTCCTCTGTAATGGCTCCTTTAGTCCAAACTCCACTTTCTCTTTTAGGACGTCTGTAATGATCAGAGCAGCACAGTTTTTCACGTAGCCCTTCAACCCACTGAGTGAGATTTAGCTCCTTTCAGAATCACACATCAAGAAACAAACACAAACAGTCACTGTTTAAAAGCTCCTCATTGGTGCCTCTGAGTGAAGTGAATGTAGAATGAAGAAAGATCAGAGTGACAATATGAAATTTACTCCCTCCAGCAGATAGAGGAGGTGTAGAGGAGGAGAAGCTTTAAAAAAGGAGGAGTCAGTCAGATGCTCAATTCTAACTGTATGTTTTCTACACTAGAAGGCAGCAGTCATTAACAACCTGAAATAAGGAGCTCTCATATTAAAGTGGTTAATGTATAATTCACTGTAAACAAAGTTTTAAGTGCATGCTCCTATATTTACCAAACTTTCCTTATTTTAATACATAAAAAGGGAGCTTCAAAATTATGCTTAGATAATATTGAAATAATACTAGTCTGTGTTCCATTTTAGTCAGTGGTGTTATCACTGGTTGACATGAGTTTCTCTAAAGATTGTTTATAATTGTTTTGTTCTGCAGGTTTTAACACTGTTAACTTTAGTCATTAAATGTAGGTTGCAATGTCTTTAATGTATTTTTTTGAATGTCAAAGAAATGATAGCTTTAAGCAATTTAAAAAAATTTAAATAGTTGTCAAAAACATCTGATCACGTAACCAGGGATGCATCGATACCATTTTTTTCAGAGTACGAGTACACATTTTTAGTACTCGCTGATACCAAGTCTGATATGAGATATCACTATGAGTTTCTTGTAGGTTTAGTTTCTAGTTCAGTTCGGTTTTCCTTTATGTTGCTCCAAAACAAGATGAACTTAATTAAGTGCAACCTACAAGATGCGCCTCTTGTACTGGTAACGTTAACCTTTACTGGACTGTGCTGATAAGTTTTTGTGAACTAATTTCAATAACTTCTGTTAAACTCCTGTTACAGGTATATGAAAATTAATTCCAATAACTTTAGAACAGTTGACCAATTTGCTCCAAAACAAGTTGTACTTAATCAAGTGCAACCAGCACCTCTTATACTGACAATGTGAACATGTGTCAAACTGTGATAAGAGTCTGAATAATGTGCTCTCTACACAACACTACAGCTCTCATATTGGTAGCTTTAGCCTCAGTTGAATTCTGGTGGTAGTGTTTTTTTTTAGTAACTTTAGTAACTTTTGAATGTATGTAATTACAGTGTTAATCCAGGACCAGTGTTCCTGGTCCTGGAGCCTCTGTTCACAGTATCATTAACACGGGTGCTCATAACAGTCACAAGCTCTCTTAGTCGGTCAAGAATCACTTCCACACAAAAACCAATTTGGACAGAACTAGCAGCAGTTGCTAAAGCTAGCTCTGTATTGTAAACAAGCATTCTCACTCAAGAACCGCTGAAGTTTAGACTTTCACTTCTTCTAAAGGAAATGCAATTGTAAAAACACAACTGAATTAGTATTTTTGTGATCTGAATTTGAATAAAGTCTGGAATATGCTGCCATATTTACAGGTAGCTCTGTGTATAAAACTCTAGGTAGGATTTTTTGATAGCCTAAATCACCTTGTCAACATTACAACTATGAAGGTGAAGTCAGCTTCTTTTTCACCAGCTTCTTGTTTGAATTTTCCTGTTCCACATTAAATGGTGCAGCAGATAAATTCTGGCACCTCAAGTTGCTGCATTTAAGGTGGAATGGGAAAATCCGAACAAGAAGCTGGTGAATAAAGACAACTTTAGCCTCCTATTGAAACTACAGGTAGGATAGTTTGATAGTCTAAATGTCTTTATCAGAACATGTTACCAGCATTACCAGTGTGCTGACCTGTACAGAGAGTTCCAAGAGGTTGGTAATTCTCCCGTTTTCAATGTCACTGGAACATTTAACACGATGCCTCAATAAACTATCATCCTGATACGTGTTTATTATCCTATTCCTGGTCCTATTCCTTATGGCTAAGAGCCGTAAGTGCTAAGAGCCATAAGTGCTAATGACAGCTAAGCTAACTTGAAGTTACCTTAAAGCAGACAATAATGGAATTTATTTGTGTTGACAACTGAAGGCTCCAGGTGTTCATTAAAAATAAAGAATTTGGCTGTTGACACAACAGCTGTATTCCTATTTGTCTCTTATGCATCTATGTCTGCACTGCTTGTGCATGAGCCTCACTTTAGAACAGTGATTTACAAGAGAAATCTTATGTTTATTTGAATATGTTTATCTAAAAAATAATCACACTCAATTTTATTTGCCTTTGGTATCAAAAATGGTATCAAATTTCAATGTATTTCAAAGTATTATATCGAGGTTGAAATTTTCAGTATCATGACAACATTAACTCTAAGTAGCCGATCTAGGATCAGAAACTATTACTGTTTAATATTGTGTGCTTAGTGTTATCTTTTAGTGGCTGATGACCAATGAACTGATGCCCCAATTCAATATAAAGGGAATAAGGGCATTCAGGGCCACTAGGCTCTATGCTGTAATCCATGGTAAGTGTTATTCTGTAACAAAAATAATAATCTTTATTACAAAAAATGTTCACAAATTCCAACGTCTCATGTCATCCAAGTAGTGGCTAAAATTCTCAAATACGCCCCAGATAGACGTGGTGGAGGAGGAAGGCTCAAATGATGAATATTGTGTGTGAGTGTGTGTGTATGAGAGAGAGAGAGAGAGAGAGAGAGAGAGAGAGAGGTCTTGTAGAGTTTGGTGGTTTGGGGCTGTTTTGGTGGCACTTGGAGGACAACTTTAGCCATTTTAGCAGATTGGTTTTAATACTATGGCTGTTCAGTGTATTTTAGAAATTGATTTAAATGTATAAAGTCTAAAATCTAAAACAATGTGATTTGTCATATTCGTTGAATTAAATATAAATAGATATTAATCAAAACATGTTTCATTCATTCGACTTTGCAACTGAAAGTAATGTAATTTTTAAAAAAGGCCCAAAGTACTAAATAAATGCAGTTAAATTCTACTTTAGTCTCACATTGCATATATTTGTATATTTGTACTGCTTTTCAGAGCATCTTCAAACTTATTAATATTAGCTGGTTGTCACTGGATACACAAGCTATAACTCATCTGTAACTGTTATCAGACTTATATATTACGTTCTTTTTGTTTAGACATAGACATGTGATCTTGTGAACACAGACTTATCTGTGGTGTGAAACATTAAATACACATACACAAATGACTAAAGAAAATATGGTGTTTTTCCCAGCATTACATCATGCCTTTACGTGAAAACCCAATGTTAAAATGACATAAATAAGACGTCAAACTGACCTAAAATTACCTTGGTGAACAACCACTGTAAGGGCCTCGCACAGACATCAGTAAAAAGACATCACGTTCCAACCGTCGGCTGACGTCAGGGAGAGACAGCACCGGACTTGATGTCATAAGCCCTGAGGAGTTCTGTTATGCCCAGGAGGAAGATATTGAACTCTCCTGGGTGTGCAGTTGGACACTGGAATGGACAGATGTCAGACCACAGGAGCCCACCACCAAGGCACTTCAAGTGAATTGGGACAGGCTCAGTTTACATGAAGGGCTACTTTTTTTGAGTGGGAGGAACCAGTGCCTGGTAAGTTTGTCGGGCAGTTGCGGTGCCACGCAGCCTGCATAACACTGTGCTGAGTGGGTGCATGGGGCAGCTAGTATGAGGCACTTTGGGGTGAGCAAAATAGAATAGCTGGTAGAGAGGTTCTTCTGCCAGTTTGGCATGCCAGGGGAGTTCCACAGTGACCAGGGTCACAACTTTGAGTCAAGTTCGGTCCTGCTGGCTTGTCATTTTGCTGTGTAAATGCTGTCCAGGTTCACTCTGGCTCTCCTTGTGTTCGGCCATGAGGATACCCACGGAGTTGGTTTTGGGAGCACGGCAGGGTTGAAGGAGGGCAGAGTTACTGGAGCGGAGTATAAAGAGGAGCTCCGTAGAATTTTTTTTTCTACTCTGTATTTAGTATTTTGCTTGGGTGTGTTGTCTTTATTTCAGTTTTTTTTCTTTCTGTTTTGTTTTTAATCTGTGTAGCACTTTGTAATAATAATAATAATAATAATAATAATTTGTGCGTGTTAGGGGTATATCTGTATGAAAATAGACTGGACCACTAATAGTCTTCATACTGTTTATTCAACTAATTTCAGTAAGAAAAAAATGATTATAAACATTCAGACTGTGCAGTTGGTCACCTTGTAATACATAACTCTGATCGTCTTGAAAAATAGAAATAAAAAAAAATTAATTTGTTCCTCAGCACAACAGAGTTCAGAAGAATAGTATGGAGGAGAGCAGAGAGACCAGCACAATGAGGAGACTCGTCTTAACATCTGCAGCGCTGTTACACAGGTTCCCCTCACAGCAGCTCACGTCTCCAGTGATTCCAGCTTCCTCTATGTTCGATGTATCCTCAGCACAGAGACTTCTGCTCACACATCCTCTCATAGTCATTTTAACACCACCAGAGTTAACTTTGAATGTCGAGAGAGAGGGAGAGAGAGCGAGCGAGAGAGAAAGGCAAGTTAGCTCAATATATACATTAAAATGAATAAAAGGCAAAAATTAAAATTATCACAATTATCAAAATCCTCAATGTCTTCTTGTCTCATAAAAGATCCTAAAAGCACTTACAATACCATGCAAAAGTATTAGTCACCCAAGAAAAACGTTCAACTTATTTATTCCAGCAGTGAGTGTGTCTCTGTAAAACCACTAAAAGCAAAAAAACTGAGGGAAGAAATTGTGTAAAAGTGTAAAGATATTGAGGAAAAAAAATTATTGTGACAAGCTCAAATCATTAAGTAATAACTGTGAGAAGCCCAATTGGATGGTGACTGTAAATGCTCGTCTTTTCCAAGGAGAAGTTTGGAATATTTAAACCAAACACTGACACACATGAAATCGCAATGTCACAATGCATTTCAATCTTTGTTCACTTATATTTAGTGTTTTTCAACAAATTATTGCTTTAGGCTGATATTTAGCTTCACATCATTCATTCAGATTCCTGAGGCTTCTGCACACGACTGCCTGCACCCCAGAACAGTCAGGAGTTTATAGTCACTGTAGTAATAAATTACTCCAAATATAATAAAATGCCTCATGCAGTTCTTCAGGACTGAAAGTTTGGGTAACACTTTCTATGAATGTCACCTTTGTAAGCATCTATAAACACATTCATAACATGTTATAATGCATTCATAAGACATTATAAACATAGCTATAAATATTTATAAAAATGCACTATACGTTATAGCCATGTTTATTATGCATTATGAATTGTTAACATAATACATTATAAATGCTGATCATAACAAATTATAAGAGCTCATAAGTTTTATTTGTCCGCTCTAAGTAAAGTGAACCGTACTGTACTAAAGCCTCCTCCAGTGTTAAGAGTGAGGCTACAAGTTGAAATATTTACTGGAGGATTTACTGAAACACTAAAACATTCACAATAAAGCGCATTACAGGCTTCAAATGTCAGAGTTTAAACTAGTGCTGCCATCAGTGTTTTACCCAATGTGGGAAAGGTAATGTTCACCACCGTTAGCTTGGTATTTGTCTTTACTTTATGCTCTCCAAGCTGGGACTGACTTCTTTGGCACTGACAGTATAACATGTTATCGACACTACTTATAATGCATTATATTAACAATTCATAATGTATCATAAGCATGGCTATAAAGTGTAATTCAGTGTAATTCTTTTTTATAAATATTTATAACCTCGTTTATAATGCCTTATGAATACATTATAACATGTTATAAATGTGTTTATAGATGCTTACAAAGGTGACATTCATAGAAAGTGTTACCAAAGTTTGGTTTCCTCTTGATGTGCATGAATAAGGCTAAAAATATGTATAAAAGAACAGTCTAGAGTTATAGATCACCTGTGGCACTGATGCAGCGATCTTGATCTCCCTCACACCTCACGGTGTCTGAGCATCCATCCTCATTACAGGCATAACATATCTTCCCATTTGGAGACCCTTGTGGCAAAGCTGAACAGGTAAACAAGCAAAGAGAAGAGGTTAAACAGGATACTTTCTGCAGTCCTGCAGTTCAGGGCACTTTATGGCAACATCCCTCCTTCAGTATTCAAAGCTTTTACCTGGCACTTTCTGTGTGTTGCAGAGAGCAGTGCTGCAGCATTTTGAGTTGAAGGTCATTTTCATAAGTCCCAGGTTTAGGCTCCCAGTGACACACTGCCCTGCTGTTGCACATGTCTTTGAATGTATTTCATGTTTTTGACCCCCTAGTGAACACAGCCCATGGTTAAGTGGAGAGATTTCTGACTGAGTCTCATTCTTTTGTGTTGACGTCTTTCTTACCAACGTTCAAGACGGCGGTTTTGCTGTCACACTGATCTGGACACAGTAAGTCAGGGTGTCTGTGCAGTGTCCAAACAGCTCTGGTATGCACTGATAACACCTCAGTGCCAGCGCTAGAGAACAGAGACAATCCGGCATGAAAAACAGATCCAGTTACGTGAAGAGAAAGTTGGTGAGCCCCCAGTACAAACTCCTGCTCACTATTTGTTAGGTTATTGCCTCAAGACTTAGTTTTTTAAGAAACCTATTTATCAACACTTCAGCAAGGGGTAATCAGATATTCACTGATATCCTTAAACTTTAACTTTTAAAAATATAAGTTATAAAAATTGTCATTTAAAACTAAATTGCCAATTCTAAAATTGACTACATCTAAAATTTCCCATACTGTACTGTATGTCATGTTCCATACCTTTAGAGAAAAGCACACAGATGAGTGCCAGTGTTACTTGCAGCTTCATTGTTGGTGGAGGTGAGAAATGTGAAAATGTGCTAAAAGCAGAACTGGATCAAATAAAAATCTAATCTAAGGTCTTCTACCTCCTAAAGTTGTGGTTTATCCTTGAAAACTGTTCAAATGAATCAAAGTTTTCCTTGCTCTGCCCACTCATGTGACCTCCCTGTTCCAGCCATTAGTGTCCTCATCTATGTCAATATCCCCTTCAGTTCTGTTGGCTGTGTACTCACAGCCTTGTGTTTCTGTTTATTTTGTCAATTATTGTACACGTGTGTCTCTCTGTTTGTGCTGAAATGAGTGTATTTGTAAGATTCTGTTTTGTGAAAAATAAAGTGAACTGTGTCGCACACTTGACAACAGGTTGGAGCAACATTACATGTTTACCAAAGAAAGATGATAAAGTGTCGACACTGTTCAGTTTTGTAAATGTTTACTCTTCTTACACAACAGCCATTTTCACCTTTGCTGGATGCATTGGAGTGTATGATCTGTGAACACTGTGAACATGCGTTCCTGCAAGAATGTACTGACTTCTTATCAAGCCTAGTCCCTCCGCTGCTACACATAAACATCATGCAAAAAATCATTTAAATGAAATTTGATTTATTCTGTATTGCTTTTTCTTTCAGTAACTATACATGTAAATATTGAGACTATCTTACTGCAAATAGGCTGCTCAGTGAAATGCTGTATTGTTTACAAAAAGTAGAAAAGGAGAGAAGTTGCTTTTGTGATTGAAGAAAAATGTTGATTTTGTTTATTATTGTTTTTGTTTGCTTTGTTTCAGTCAAAGTGTTTACTTCAGTTGATTATTACACCAGATAAAACACGTTATGTTGGGCGCTGCTGCTTCAGAGCATCCCATTCTATTGGTCAGTGCTTTACTACCAACATCCTGAGCTGACATGAACATTTAGAAGAATTTGTGTGAAATGCTGATAAATGAACAACAATAAAACTTCATGTCTGGATTATACTTTGGGTAGTTCACTCATATTAACTCCCAAAAATGCCAGGCATATTACATATTACGGCTATTTATTCCATAACCACTGGGACTTCAGTGCAAACTGGTTGAGCCATTCTTAGGCTGTGTAAGTGTGTAATAAAACTTTGAGCCTACCGGCCCAATGAGTTTTAATTTAAAGGGTTAATGCAGGTTAAATGTTGTCACTGATACAGTCTAAATCACTCTTAACTTTGTTGTGATTGTTGGTCCAGTTGTTAACATTCACAATATATTTTGTTTGTTTTTTTGTTTTTATCGATCTATGTTTGCACACACAAGAATGCTAATGCTACCATGACATGGCAATGACATTGGAGTAGCTTATTTAAAATAAAACCAAAACAAGTCATTTTTATGTCTTTGTCCAACATGCAAAAGAGCCAGAATGTTTTTGTTTGTTTGTCTTCTCCATTTTATCTGCTGGGTGATCTTTACATGATGCTGTGGAATAATATTCAATACACAACATGCATTCGGTTTATAATATAATGCAGTTTATTTCACACAGTAAACTATTAATCTCACTCAAATAACATTTCTAATGTTGTAATGATATCAGGAGTCACTCTATGACACTTTAAACCAGCATTTTATTTCCACACAGACATGTTAGGATGGAATGGTACAAACACATTACTTACAATATACATGCATATCATTGCCCCCCAAAACTAAAGAGGGGGGGGCGCTCAGCAATCACAGCGCAAAGCTGCAGTATTGAAATATCACAGAACAGAATCAAATTGTTTTATTGATTCTAGTGTTGAACATCTGGCAACCCAAGGACACAAAGCTACATAGAGTGAGAGTGAAGAAGAGCGCGGCTTGTTCAGTGGTGACCATCCCATCTAAACCTGGAGGAGGACAAATCAGCCTCTTTCCTCAATAAAGTAGAATCCTAAAGAGCGGCTCCATCTGTTTCTCTTCCACAGACTCTGACTGGGATTGGCTGAGAGTTTCAAGCTGGTGGAGCAGCTGGGAAATCTGTCTGCAGCGGAATGATGAACTAGTGTTTAGTTTGATGAGCGTCATGTAGGAGAGAATCTGAGTGTTTAAACGCTTTGCTTGGGTTTCTGCTTCATCTTCTTTGGTTCTTGTTGTTTATTTCTCTGTGTATTAAGAGACGCCAGCAGTGTGAATTCACATCATGTACTTTATCACTAAAGACTCTGAGAATGAAAACCACACAAATTATTCTGCTCTTACTGCGACACCCATTAAACGACTGGCATCAGATCAGGACATATTTTCAAAATCTGCCCAATATTTAACCAAAGTAATGTAATGACATTCTTATGATCATAATTCAGACACTCACTACCTGAATAAATGTGCATTCTAAGCAGCATCAACTTTAACTGTGCTGTTCCACTGTTACTGACGTCTTCACTGGTAAGATCCTCAGACGATAAACAGATCGATTACAGAGAAATGGTAAAACTCTCTCAGTGAAAGTGTGTGTTATAGTGTGCAGGTGTGTGTTTGTTAGAAGATCAGTGAAGGTCACTTTCCCCCTGTCCCAGTCCAGCTGCACTCTGACCCTCTGCAGCTTCTCTTTAGGTGTGAGGGAGAGAGCTGACTTTCTTGGACAGCGAATCCAGTATTTATTACTTTTTTTTCTGTATTTATCAAATAATTTATTGATTTGACTGTAACCTAGACTCCACACTGAATCCCAGACAGAGTTTCCTTTTCTTGTTACAGACTCTGTTATCACACCCAGTTCCCACCCATGACTGCCTCCAACCTGGACGTCCCAGCAGTGTGTCCCTGAGTTAAAACCCTCAGAACACAGAACAGACCACCACTCATCAAATCTCTCTGGATTATCAGGAAGTGATGATCTCAGGTTTCTGTCTTCTACAGCAGTGAGATCATCAGACAGGTGGAGGTCTGGATGTGCAGTGTTGGGGTCCAGAGTAACAGGGGCTGAGGAGAGAGAACACAATGAAACATCATGTTTTTCTCACATTTCTGTAAATGTTTTACCTCTACAGACTATTTTCTTTACTTTGAGTTAAACAGCTTTAGAGGTCGATTCCAGAACACAGATCAACTTTAATCCTGGACTAAATGTTGATGTTCAGTTCAGTGCAGCACTAAATATATTTTTATATTACACTAAAGTATATTTTCAGCTCCATATTTCTGCACAGTACAGTATTCATACTTTGTAGTTTCAGAGTCCTTTTTACACCCTGAATAAAGAGAACAATGATAACATGTTACTAATAGTTTATAAACAGTGTCTCATCAGTGCAGAAGCAGACTGTGTGTGAGAGATCAACCCTAAGAGAAACAGAACTTACTGTACTGGAGAATCTCCTGCATGTTCTCCCACACTCTGAACTTCAGGTTGGAAAGGTGTTTCACTACATTGATCAGAGCTCCTGATGTCTTCTCTGGATCCTTTGGTTTGAGCTGAGCTCTGAAAATAGAAGATTGTGTGAAATATATCACTGTAGAAACTTTACAGCCTGTAATTTATTTGACTAAATATCAATATTTTATGACATTTATTGTCTGGAGTCAATAATTCTGTTGTTTCTGTTAAATAAATATTTCTGCTACTGTTCTCATCACTACAACATTAACACACAATCCTTATTCACCTTCATTTCATTATAATACACTCATATTTACAGTAAATACAATATACTGTAGATTTAAATGTAATAATAACTTTAGCATTAGATAAAATGTGTGGTCTGATATTTACTCACTGTTTCTCTGTAGACTTGAAGTTCTGAGAGGGAAACAGAAAGAACATTGTAGTTAAAAGTGAAGAGACTTTTCAGGTGTTTTTCATATGAAACCAGCACTGTACACTGATTGCTGAAGCTCCCTGCTTGATCCAGAGGAGGTTATTGTTTAACAGGCCGTATTGTTGACTGTAAGAACTACATTACCCAGAATGCCCTGGAAACTTAGAAGGATTCTCTTACCTGTAAGAACAGGATGTCCTCAGCTTCCATTTCCTTCTCTATGTGTCTGATTGTGTCTGAAAGAGATGATATTTCTCCATTCATCTCCTCAATCTTCCTCCTCATCATCTGACTCTTCTGCTCCTCTTCCTCCTTCAGTGCAGCTATCCTTGCTGCTTCTTCATCTCTTAGAAACTGGTGAAGCTTCTCAAACTCCTCCTTTATCTGCCTCTCTGTGTGCTGGGCCTGCGTCTGGAATGAGAGACCATTAGGAAACACAAACTCTAACAGATGATCTACAAGCATTTACCACCTACAGGAGAAGTGGACACTCATCAGAAACATGACCTCAGCAACATGTTTCACAATTCAAGATGATGTTTCACCTTAATGTGAGCTGCTGTTTGGTCATAGTCTTGTTTAGCTTCCTCTAAGACTTTCAGATTCTTCTGTAGAGGCCACAAAGCAGTCATGAGTTTATCCTGAAATTTAACCACAGTTCAGATTAGTGTATTCACTAGCTGGAGAGAGATACTAGCAAGTTTTGCTCTCTGCCTCAAAATCAGGAGATTTTTTCATTCTTTGTCCAATGGAGAGCAATATTGCTGTGTTAAACATTTACATTACATTGACAATCTTAATTTTCTTACTGATATTTCACTTGTGACATTTGCTGTTTGCCCTGAAACCACACCCACTGACTGACCTCACCTTCAACATACAAATGAATCTGGTTCTCAACTGAGAAAGATTTCATACATTTTGGTTGAGTTACATTTTAGCCACCAAAATAATAGGATGGTAAAAAAGTATCCTACCTTAAGGTCAGTCACAGCTTCATCTACTGGACAGAATTCATGATTTTTGTGATTCTTTGAAGTGTGACACACCACACACACAGGCTGCTGATCATCCAGACAGAAGAGTTTGAGTTTCTCATTGTGCAGAATGCAGAGCTCCTCAGACCCTGCTGAAGATCTCTGACTCCTGCTCTCTAGAAAAGACTCACAAAGGTTCTTCAGTACAAGATTATTGAGAGGTTGATCTTTAGAAGATATTCTCCTACAAACTGGACATTCTCGAGACCCCTTAGTTTCCCAAAACTTCTGCAGACAGGTTTTACACACACTGTGGCTGCACGACAGAACAACAGGATCCCTGAAGATTTCACAGCACACAGGACATGAAAAGTCTTCTTCTGAAAGAGGGTTTCTAGCAGCCATTTCCTCCAACTGCTGCTGTGCTGTTTCTCTGTAACAGCTCCTTTAGTCCAAAGTCCACTTTCTCTTTTAGGACGTCTGTAATGATCAGAGCAGCACAGTTGAGAATCAGCCACCGTAGCCCTTCAACCCACTGAGTGAGTTTTAGCTCCTTTCAGAATCACACATCAAGAAACAAACACATACAGTCACTGTTTAAAAGCTCCTCATTGGTGTCTCTGAGTGAAGTGAGTGCAGAATGAAGAAAGATCAGAGTGACAGTACGAGATTCACTTCCTCCAACAGGTAGAGGAGGAGGAGCTTTGAAAAGGAGGAGTCAGTCAGATGCTCTATTCTAACTGTGTGTTTTCTACACTAGATGGCAGCAGTTCAGTAATAACCTGAAACAATGAGCTTTTAAATGAGTCAAGGTGATCAGTTTCTAAACAATCTTTCACTTCAGTTCATTTCAGCAATCAGCATCCAGGTCTTACAAACTAAGCATGTAATCTATGGGAAAAAGATTGATTTGATATTGAAAATATGTTTTGGCTCATATTTCCTCCCTATTTCATGAACAAATTTACTTGAATAATGACACAAATTTTGACTGCAATTTCTTGTGATGTTTCTTGTTGTTTGTGGTCTTCAGCTACTCATTATTATTATTATTATTATTATTATTATTATTATTATTGTTGGTGGTGGTGGTGGTGGTGTTGTTTCTCTTGTTGTTGTTGTTCCAGCTGATTAGTGGCGTCTGTACATAACAGCTATAAATTGCTATAAATTGTTGGATCCCTGGAAATGGTTTCTTCCACTTTCACTTCCTGTCCATTTACAAATAGGCAAATATTATGTACTAAAATATGATGGTTTTACAGTGGAGATGTTGACATGTATCACATCTGCTGCCTTAAGTTCCCCTCCATGACTACAGAGGTCTCTCTCTCCTCAGTGCTGACAAAGAATGAAAGAAATGTTCTGGGCCCAGTTCACCAAAAGCATCTTAGTTTTAAGATCATCTTAACTGGTAGAGACAGTGTTCACTGCAATGCTCACTCTACCATTCAAGAGTCAGCTTTGTGCAAAGATTAGGGAAATCCAGAAGGCTTTGCTTCGTTCATCATTGCTTCTTCCTGAGACTCAACAACAATCCTCTCTTAAAACTCCAGCCCCAGCCGCAGCTGCTTTTGTGTCTTTCTCCTACTCAAACACTCCCACTAAACCTGGCAAATGACAGATGATTTGAATCAGGTTTGTTTGAGCAGGGAAATCACCAAACTGTCCTGGACACTGGCCTTCCAGGACAGGTGTTATGCACTCCTGCTGTAAGGAATTTCTTATGGGCTGCAGTCTTTACACTGATCACCATCCTCAAAGGTTTAGGCAAAATTTATTTTGTCATAAGCCTACTGAGTGATAAAGTTAAGGATTACAGCATTATGGCCTCAGAACAATCTGAAACACAATTTTACACTACTCAGACAAAACAGAGGTTCTTCTTCTTGGTCCAAAATCTGCTAGAAACAAACTGTCTAATTTGACGCTTAATCTTAATAGCTTCTCAGTTGCATCAGGTACATCTGTTAAAAACCTGTCAGTGTTCCTTCATCTTCGCAACATTGCCAAACTAAGAAATGCTCTGTTTCTGCGGGATGCAGAAAAGCTTGTTTGAATGCATTTATTTCCTCAAGGCCTGATTACTGCAGTGCCCTCCAGCAAAAGCCTTAACAAGCTTCAGTTTGTCCAGAACGCTGCAGCCAGAGTCCTCAAAAGAACCATAAAGTTTGACCATATCAGCCCAGTTTTAATAAACTTATACTGGTTGCCAGTTAAATTGCACATTGAGTTCAAAATTCTATATATAAAGCTATAAAGCTCTGAATGGCCCCTCAGTACCTGAGTGAACTTCTCTCAAACTATAAACCATCACGCCTACTAAGATCACACAGTGCTAGCTTACTATGAGTACCTAGAATTAATAAAGTTACATTAGGGGGAGAGCCTTTTCATACAAAGCCCCCCAGCTTTGGAATAATCTTCCAGTCAGTGTTCGGGACTCAGACACAGCTTCAGTCTTTAAGTCTAGGCTAAAAACCCACTTGTTTAGTCGAGCCTTTGGTAATTAGTTTTCCCTGTTAGATAAAAGATGCAGATCTAGGGATTCGTGGACCTAGAGTATTATGGTTAACGTCCTGCTGCTCTCACACGTTCATTCAGGTTTGCTGACGGTGGAGTGGAGGGAAGCTGACATCTCAGGGAGCCTCATGTCTCTGTTACCTACTGGTTTCTCCCTTTTAGTTAGGCTGTAATAACTAGACCTGCCAGAGTCTATGCTGCACTCTGATATGCTGACATGGTGAAGTGGGCTTCAGAAAACTTAAACACAGCATACTATTATGTTTGTGCGAATACAAACCTGGCCACTCTTCAGGCCTACTCCAGAGTAAGCATACACAAGATAATTTTACAAGTTTCAGTTTTAAAGAGAACACTACTGAAATTTATTTTGTTATGAGAAAATTCTTCTTGAGCGATTGCTTTGTTGAATGACCCCCCCCCCAATTAAAAAAAAATAATTTAAACCAGTTTTGGCAATATAGTGTTTATTTACCTAACAATCCTCCAGTTTTTTCACTCGACTCGCTCAATTGGAAGAGGACTGGAGGCCGTCAAGTCTATATGATGTAGCAGAAGCACTCGATGCTGCTTGAATTTCCCTCCTGAGCTTTGGAAGCAAGTTTTCCACCCAGAGAAACAGTCTATATATAGCTTCCTACCTCTGAACGTGATGAACAACCCTGGCTATGCCAAACTTCAGCCTCAATTCAGTGCTTTCATTGTCCATGTTTACGAGATCCCTGTGCAGGCTACTAGCTCTTGGCACAAGCTCAGTTCAGCATTCATGGAAAGAAAAGCCCAGCTTTGGCGTGAATTCAGTTTAAACTAATGCAAAAAGGGTCTAGAGAGTTAACTTAGCACAAGTCTGACTCTTAGTTTTGACTTACAGTAATGCGGAATGTCCTTAGCTCAATTTATGGCACTGAGCTTTTCTCAGTCTGTGACAAAGTTTAACACGTCCGCCATTACACATACTCCATACAGCCGTTTATGGAGCCAGCTCTTTCAATCGAATCTCCTGTGGAGATGGCCGAATGAGTCCTTAGAACTCCTTTGCTCCCTTCTCAACAGTATGGTTGAAGGGTAAGCTTTTCGCAACTTAAAAGTGAGCAAACGTGGTAAAGAAACTAAATAAACCGCAAAATCGTACTCCTCTCCGAACTACAACACCAGCACCGCTCTCGCTCTAGATTTTTTTTTTTTTTAGCTTCATCTCGCTGATTTAACAACGCATACCGATTGGTTACCACTACATTTACATTTAATCCTTTATGTACTCGACTCCTGCAGAGTGTAAATCTCAGTAAAGAATGAAATATAGCTTACATACTTGTATACTTCACGCACTCAAACAAAATCCCCTCAGCAGCTTCCAGCTGGCCTTCCAGAGCCCTTACCTGTTCCACAGCATCCATGGTTACATTTGAACATAGACTTTGTCACTGACCTCTTCAGTTCTCAAAATAACACCACCATTGTTGGAATAGTCAACCACTTTTCTAAAGCTGGTAGATTAAGATTGATCCCAATTAAAAAACCATTAACAATGATGAAGCATTATTCCACCATGTCTTCTGGTTCTATTGTGTACCGGAAGACATAGTATCTGATCAGGGTCCTCAGTTTACTTCACACGAGGAGGTGTTGTGTGAGCACCTTAATGTCAAGTGTATCCTTACTTTGAAAGTACCATTCACAGTTTAACAGGCAGGTTGAGCATTTGAATAAGGGAATTGGTCGTTATTTAACATCATATTGCTGTAGATCTCAGAATGATTGGCCATGTTTTTTTTATTATGAATGGAATATGCTCAAAATTCTCTGACCAGCTCATCTACAGGGTCACCTCTCATAAAATGTGTTTTAGTGTTTTGGCCATCTTTGTCGCCTCGGGCAGGAGAAATGCCTACCGTACCTGCTGTGGACGAGTGGATGAGAAAGAAATGGTCATAACTGGAGAAAGCACACATTCATTTACAGAGAGGAGTTTGTAGACAAAGTACACAGATCACCCATCATGTAGAGTGGCTCAATTTCATTCTGGACAAACGGTATGATTGTCCACCAGAGATCTGTGATTGAAGCTCCCTTCAGAGAAACTCAGCCCTGAATATATAGGACCATTAAATGTTCCCCGACAACTCCAGTTTAGCACTTCTGATGTGGTTGTGCCCCCTTCTCCCTTAATATGCTTATAATGTTTGCCCTCGCAGTCCTGCAGAAGTTTCTCTCTCTCCTCAGGACTGAGCCTCTGGCTCACACCTGCACCTGGTGTGGTCAGTGCAGCAGTTCAGATCTTCAGAATGTCTTTGTGTATTTGATTCTTCTTGATTCTTCACTCCACAGTGTTCAGTGTTTGGGTGTGTGTTGGGTCAGTCTGTCTCTGGTCCGTAGTGGCTAAAAGATTTCACTTCGCTTTTGAATGAGGCAGTTTGCTTAAAAAATCTGGTTTATACTCCTCTTTCTGCTTCTTTGTTCTACAGTCCTGTTGGATAGTTTGCCCAGATGGTAAATATCAGCCTTCAAACAGATAATAAACAGAATAGCAAAGAATGCTTGCAGCTATTTGAGTTCTCAGAAATATGCTTTTCTTGTTTTATCCATTTCTTCATTACTGTATGAAGAAATGGGCGAGATAACATGTAACCATTTGATATGCAGCCATTTGTTCATTACTGTATGAAATAATCTATTTAACATACTGTTGATACCAAGGCATTGCACACAAATGAATATTTTTGGCAAAACACAATTAAATGAGATCTTAACATAACTAGGCTGATTCAAGAATACCTAAATAAATTTAGAGTAAACAGAGCTTGAAACAGGAAAGTACTGACAGCTAAACTGAAGCTATTTAAATTGACTGGACTGTTCGAGTTAACTTAATTTGATGAAGAATTGTTCATCACTGAAAAATAAAAAAGTAAATATAAAATATAAATTAAATATAAGGTTATTTAAGCTTCAAGATTTCAAAATATATTAACTACAGCACATAATGAATTCCATTTTGAAAGTCCTAAAAGCAAAAAAAAAGTCTGTAAGTTTCCACGTTCAATCTGAAAGTCTATAGTCCTTTACCTACAAGTCATTTTAACTTTATATGATATATAGGGTAACTTAGTGGCAACAAGTGCAACAAAATAAAGATGAAAATTCTGGTTGCAATATATTATTTGCAATTCAATCATTGTTAAGTTGTGCCATATTCTAATACATGATAAAAAACTATGGTGTTAAAAGTGTTAAATGTCTTGTTAAATGTTGAATTTGATGCCAACAACATGTTCCAAAAAGGTTGGGACAGGCGCAACTTTACCACTGTGTTTCATCACCTCTTCTTTTAACAGCACTCTGTAAGTTTTTGGGATCTGAGGAGATCAATTGCTGTAGTTTTGTGTAAAGTGATATGTTTTCCTGTTCTAGTTTGATACAGAATTTCAGCTGCTCAACAGTTCAGCGGCTCATTTGTCATATTTTTCATTTCATAATGCAGCAGATGTTTCAGTGGGTGACAGATCTGGACTGCAGGCAGGTCAGTTTAGCACCCGGATTCTTTTACTATGGATCAATGCTGTTGTAATACATGCAGAATGTGGTTTAGTATTGTCTTGCTGAAATATCCATGGCAATTTCCTGAAAAAGATGTTGTCTGGATGGCAGCATATGTTGCCAAAACATGTATATATCATTCAGTATTAATGGCGCACAGGTGAGCATGTCACCCATATCATGTGCACTAATGGACCCCAATACCATCATGAATACTGGATTTTGAGTCTGGAGGACACAGTGTCCATGATTTCCAAAAGGATTTTTAAATGTTGATTCGTTAAATGACAGGACACTTTTCCACTTCCCCTCAGTCCATTTCAAATGAGTTTCTGGATCTTATTAATGTACAGTTTCTTCTTTGCATTTTAGAGTTTTACCAGCATTTGTGGATGCAGCGATGAACTGTTTTCACAGACAGTGGTTTTCAGAAGTGTTTCTGAGCCCATGCAGTGATTTCCACTACAGAATCATGTCTGTTTTTAATGCAGTGCTGTCTGAGGGCTCAAAGATCACGGCCAGGAAATACTGGTTTTTGGCCTTGTCCCTTACATGCAGCGATTTCTCCAGATTCTCTGAATCTTTTAATGATATTATGTACCGTAGATGATGAAAATCAAAAGTTCTTTGCTGTTTTATATTGAGAAACATTATTCTTGAATTGTTGCACTACTAGATCATGCAGTCTTTCACAGAGTGGTGATCCCCTCCTCATCTTCACTTCTGAAAGAGATGTTCTTTTTATACCCAATTCACATTATTGAATGTGTTGTTAGCATAAAATTCAAAATGGGCATATATTTTTCAAAAAACAATAAAATAGGTGTTTTTATTGTTCACCTTCTTTAGCTTCAGAAATAAAACAGATTCCCAGACCTAATAGAGCAAATATATGGAATGTCTTCCTAGCATTTATTTGGGTTTAATAATTCTTCAAAACCAAGACCTACTTGAATCTGAATATTTAGGATTGTCTCTGTATTAAATTTATCAATCTCTGATTTTAAATCAAATAAATAATGTTCTTCATATTCAGATTCTCTTCAATTTTTTTTAAATCAGTGTTTTATTCCTCTCTTTTCTTCTCCTTATCTTGAAATTTATTTACACCATATACTGTCAAATGATATAAGTCCAACAAAAGCTTTGACACCTAAATTTATTATTAATATAAATTCTGTCAATTCTATTTCTGTAAATGCAACCAAAGCGTATAAAATCATCTTTTAGTGGAAAGAGTTCTCTAAATGTATCAGGTAAATTGTGTTCATATGTAACCTGTTTAATATGACCTTCCTGTCCTGTTGTACCAGTTTTAACACGTTCTGTCAGTTCTGTCTGTTATAGTATTGGGATCACTGAATACAATAATATGGGAACCTACAACAAATTTTTCTAATTTATTAAATCGTCTTTTCTTTACTCTGTCTTGTGCCACATCTAAATTTAAATTCCCATCTTCCTTCCAAAAACAGTAATTAATTAATAAATCTACCAGAAATCATTGCTGTAATTCTGTTTTTATACAGTAAAATAGTTTTACCATCAGCTTAACCCTAACACATTTACAAGATTATATCTAATTATGTTTCCCTCTCTTTCTCTTTCTTCCACTGTTTTCTATGCAGGAACCCAGTGAAGCATTCCTTCTGGATTAGAGACTCCAGACAGCAGTGGTAATTGAATTTCCAAGACATCCTGGTCTAAAGGACTGTTTCAGTTTCTGGACCAGATCAGAGGATGATAGTCTTTCCAGACTGAATGATCACATTTTCACTGTCCAATGAAACTTTGAGAAGAAGCACAGGAGGATCATTAGAGACATTAAGATCCACATCTGGAGATATGAAGAGAATCAGAGGAAGAGAAGCTTGATGGACTCTAACAACCATTGTCCTTCAGTTCTTCATCAACTCTATCATTTGTTACTGGTGCCATCAACACTTTTTTGAAGAAGAAGAAGGCTGGGCAAAATCACCATGGAATAGTGTTTACCATTTGAAAGTTTACCGTCTGAAAATGTTACAATCTGACTTTCAACCCCGTACATCATTTTATGATCCAACTATTGCAGCATAAATGTTTGTAAATTTCATTTTGTGAGGCATGTTTTTCATAGTAAATTAACCCATGTTGGAGGAGGAGGACTTCTTCACAAAGCCTAAACGAACATCGTCTAAAACAGTTATTAGTCCCAAAATGCACTTAAATCAGCAAATCTTTCAACTGAATTTTAATAATTCATATACTATTATTATCTTAATATCAGTGGTATTTGCAGGGTACCCAAATGTGTTTTTGAGAAAGTGCATGAACACATAATTAAAAAAAAACAACAATGCAGAATCAGATCTGAATCAGCAGCTGATAACACTTATAACTACAAAAGTCAGAGTGTTGGCTTTTAAAACAGAACAAGATTATAGCTTTAGTCCAAGTTGTAGATTCAGGATTTGCTAGTTTGTGTTTAGTAAAAAGTCCATCTGCTTCATGAAATGGGATTTTGACTTTTTCAATAAACAAAAAGATCATGAACAATACAGTCATTTAATAATCTCAGTCAGTGTTGATCACTCAACACTCTGTAAAATGTGTTCATATAATTTATTACAAACTCATGAATATTTTTCACTAAAGTCTCATTTCTCAGTTGCAAAGAATTTCTTTTTTTGTTTTCGCTTCTTATATTTGTTATTGTTTATCAAGACATTAATTTTAATATGATTGTTCACTTTAGCATTTTTTAGCATGTTTATTAGCTCTTCCTGAAATAATCTTTATCAGTTTGTTTTATTCACACCCCTTCATTCCCTATAAACGTCATGTAAACATTGTGTTTCTGATTATATTCTACACTACAGTAGTTTTCCTTTGGTCATAATTCTGTCCAATCATAAAGAAGATTATACTGATGAAGATCCAGTGAGTGGAGTCTGTGTAATGCAGGCAGTCTGTCAGTCCTAAAGACACTGTAAAGCTCTCACTCCCTCATATTTCTAAAGAGTCTTAATAATTCCAGCTCCATCCAAGCAGACAGTGATGGACTGCTTATGTAGAATCACTAATAAAAGTCCTCTGTTCAGCTGTTGGTGTAATCTGTGCACTGATGAAGCAACAGAGAAGAAATATTTAGTCTGTTCTGATCAATCAGACTAGCTCTTTTGCGATCTCACTCATCAAAGACTGAGGCTGTTTGGTCATAGTCTTGTTTAGCTTCCTCTTTCAAATTATTCTGAAGAGGCTCCAAAACAGTCTTGAGTTTATTCTGCAATTAAACAACAGTTAAAGTATATGCATTAACTGCTGTTAAACTGCAAAATAAACTGTTTAAAAGATTTGGCATTTTTATGACTTCATGATGCTGGGTTTATAATTCACTCATACTTTCTGCCCTTTGTCCTGAAACCACACCCACTGACATACTTCACCTTCAACATACATAACAGATTAATCTGATATCAGATTATTCAGGTGACAGCTCTGTGAAAGGCCAGTCAGATGAGATTTTTACCAGTTAAAATGAAAAAAAAACAATTGATTGAACTGTATTTCTTTGAGTTCTTGTAAATTTATTAAAATAATTTTATTAAAGTAATGTATTACTAAACACTGATTTGTGCCTGTTGTAAATGGATGGACAGTGTTTGTCATACTAGCTCTGTGCTTAGTACTGACTACAAAGAGACAGATCTGCTGTGTGCAATTTGACCAAATTGAACATTTGATGAATGTTCTGACTGTAGCTACTCTAATAGATCATAATGAACAGAAAATTTGGTGCCTTGAAAAAATCCTGGGGGACCATGCCCCAGACCCGTCAAATGCAGGCTTAGCCCCCCTATCTATGAACCTTTAGTGACACCCCTGCTCCTCTTCAGGAGTTTATCACATGTTCTAAAACTTTGTTTGAGAAAGAAAAATCAGGACTAAAATTGTACAGGGTGTCAGAAATGTGTGGAGAAAGAGACGACGTGAAGAGACACTGCCAAATTAGTGCAGAATCTACAACAGTCACATGGCAGGGACTTCTCACGTATATTTTGTGTGACAGTGAGATTTGGGAATCTGTGCACTTTGAATCCCTCCATGTAAAAGACAAAGCAATGTGTCTAAATTTGCACACATTTTAACACTTCATTTCATTAAAACGAAAAAAAAGAAGAAATGACAAAAGGGGTAAATGAGAGAACAGCTTTTGTTATTCTTCTTTACATGGAGACGGTGAGCCTCATCTGTGCTGGACAGTGTATGCACTGATAATTCAACACATTGTCAGATTGCAGCATTTCTGGGATTTTGACAGACACTGCTTTGTTTGAAGCATTACAATACTATAAAACACAAATGAAATAAGTTAAAAAGTATTGTTTATTGTTTCTAAAGAACTTATATTTTACACATCTGTTAGCAGAAGTTATAACTATACATGAGTTATTAGTTAGTCAAATGACATTTTGTCATCATATAAATACACAGGATAAAACGTAATGCTTATATCGTTATGAAAAAGTCATGCATTTCAATAATTCACTCTGACTATTTCCATACATGTACTGAAGTTGTGTAACTCATTATTGGTGAAAGAAACATTGTAAATGCACAGCATGTATAAATATGAATATACACATTAACAAGTACCAAAACTGTCTTTTATAAACATTTGTACATTTTTAAATTATGATTAACTAATGATTTGTTCACAGCTATTGATAATCATTTAATGGTTACTGACGTTTTCTTTAGTAAGATCCTCAGAGGAACAACATCCTTATTACAGAAAAAAGGTAAAACTCTCTCAGTGAAAGTGTGTGTTATAGTGTGCA
The DNA here is from genome assembly GCF_904425465.1 of Colossoma macropomum. NCBI lineage: Eukaryota > Metazoa > Chordata > Actinopteri > Characiformes > Serrasalmidae > Colossoma > Colossoma macropomum. The sequence continues at coordinate 36,785,111 of NW_023494802.1, read as the reverse complement.
GGTGTTTGTTTGTTAGAAGATCAGTGAAGGTCACTTTCCCCCTGTCCCAGTCCAGCTGCACTCTGACCCTCTGCAGCTTCTCTTTAGGAGTGAGGGAGTGATCTCGCTGTCCTGGACACTGTATCCAGTATTTATCATGACTATTACACAACATCCACACCGAACCCCAGACACAGTTTCCCTTTCTTGTTTCAGACTCTGGTATCACACCCAGTGACCATAAGTCTCCAACCTGGACGTCCCAGCAGTGTGTCCCTGAGTTAAAACCCTCAGAACCCAGAACACACCTGAACTTATTAAATCTCTCTGGATTATCAGGAAGTGATGATTCCATGTATGTGTTTTCTACAGCAGTGAGATCATCAGACAGGTGGAGGTCTGGATGTGCAGTGTTGGGGTCCAGAGTAACAGGGGCTGAGGAGAGAGAACACAATGAAACATCATGTTTTTCTCTCATTTCTGTAAATGTTTTATCTCTACAGACAGCTTTAGAGGTAGAGTCTAGAATACAGATAAACTATAATATAAATTTTGATATATACACTATAAGCATGGGGACACCTACAGATTACACCTACAGGAGCTTTTATTACATCACATTCTAAATCCACAGGCATTAATATGGAGTTGATCCCCCCAAAGGTGTTCGGTGGGGTTGGGGTCAGGGCTCCGTGAGGGCCAGTCAAGTTCTTCCACACCAAACTCACCCAGCCATGCCTTTATGGACCTTGCTTTGTGCACTGGGGCTCAGTCATGCTGGAACAGAAAAAGTTCTTCCCCAAACTGTTCCCACAAAGTTGGAAGCATACAACTTCCAAAATGTCTTGGTCTGCTGAAGCATTAAGATTTCCCTTCACTCTAACTAAGGGTTCTAGGCCAGCCCCTGAAAAACAACCCCATCCATTATCCCTCCTCCACCAAACTTTACAGCAGGCACAATGCAGTCAGGCAGGTAACCTTCTCCTGGCATTCGCCAAACCCAGACTCGTCCTTCAGACTCCCGGATAGAGAACCGTGAGTCATCATTCTACAAAATACGTTTCCACTGCTCCAGAGTCCAGTGGCAGCAAGTTTACACCACTCCATCCGACACTTGGCATTGTGTTTGGTGATGTAAGGCTTTCAAGCAGCTGCTCAGCAATGGAAACCCATGCCATGAAGGTCCCTGTGCACAGTTTTTGTGCTGATGTTGATGCCAGAGGAGGTTTGGAGCTCTGCAGTTACTGAGTCAGCAGAGTGTTGATGACTTTTATGCACTATGTGCCTCAGCACTCAGCTGAGTTGCTGTGGTTCCTAAATGCTTCGACTCTTCAAAAATACCACTCACAGCTGATCATGGAATATCTAGGAGCGAAAATGTTTTTACGAACTGCAACGTATGCACAGATGAGCTACAGTCTCAGTCTTTACCATCAGTGTCACTGCAGTGCTGAGAATTAGATACATCACTTCACAAAAACTCACTACAGAGTTTGAATCTCAGTTTGGTGGATGCCAGAAAGACACTGCCTACTGGACTGAACAGTGCTAACAGTAAAGTCTGGTGGAGGAGGGATGATGGTCTGGAGCTGTGTCTCAAGATTTGGGCTCCTTAGTTCCCGTGAAGGATAATGTTAATTCTACAGTGTACAAAGACATTTTAGACAATGAAAAGGTTCAAACTTTGAGGCAACACTTTGGAAAAGCTCCTTTTAGCATGACTGTGCCACCTGTGCACAAAGTGAGCTCCATAAAGACATGGTTTGATGAGTGGAGAAACTCCAATGGCCTGCACAGAGCCCTGATTTCAATCCCACCGAACACCTTTGGGATGAATCAGAACATCAGTTGCAAGCTAGGCCTTCTCGTCCAACATCACTGTCTGACCTTACAAATGCTCTTTTACACATTTAGGATGTTCCTACAATTGTAAGCATTGAAGTAATTCCATCAATACATAATAGCTGAATATTTTAATACTCAAATTATATTTGGGGAAAAAATATCCAATTCAATCAAAAATTGCTTTATTATTTAATTTTATTATTGCTTTATGTCATGCCAAATTAACTAATATATATATATATATATATATATATATATATATATATATATATATATATATATATGAATACATAATATTTATAAACTTTAAGGAAGCAACAGTTTCCCTCAAAATACATTGGCTCAACAATCAACCAGGGTTAGGATAGCTACTAAAATTCCCAAAATGTGTAGCTATTAGTAGCAATTTGGCTACTTTTCCAGAAAAAGTGCACTACTTTCAAAGGATGATTGTCAGAATGTTTTTGAATCTCCACCTGACACCCCTAACAAGCCCAACTGACAGTGTGAACAAGACACTGCATTTAATCATGTGCTAGAAAGAAAACATACAATTGAAAAGCTGCAAATATACAAAAAGATCACCAAAAAGTGAGTTTAAGTGTAACCAACAATCAAACGTACACAATCAAAGGCGTGATATCCAACAAAAATTAAGAATAAAGGCAAAGTCAATCATTTCAGGTTTTTCCTAACAAAAACCAACAAATACAAACCAAACAATTTAGTGCAAAGCACTGTCAACTGTTGAAATAAAACTGTTCCAATTTAAACATTTCAGCAAGATCTGTACAGACTACTAGATTTTAGGTAAAATAACACAAGCCTCCTTTGCTGTAAAATCTTTATAACACACAGTTCTCACAATAAATGATCTTAAACGCTGGAGTTAACTGCTGCATAACTGCTAATTCAATGACCTTTAACGCTGAACACTGACACGCAGACAGCTGGTCACACGTCAAAGCAGATAACGAAATGGCAAAGAGAAAGATTTAAGACGAACATCGATCATTTGGAGATGGACAGACTTATTTGCATTTATAAGCACTCGGCTGGTTTCCTGATACATTTATTGCTGAAGTCGATTCTCATTCGAATTATCCCTCTTTACCTTAAAGGGCACCTTAGGCACCATTTAAGGTGGACCGGGACAATTCAAACAAGAAGCCTCTCTCTACAGAAATGCCGTGAGCTCTTTATATAGACATCCCACTGGTCTACTCAATCCAGCACATACCAATTTTTCACCTCTACAGGGGGGAACAATAATAACCATCAATAATAACATATGAAATAAATACAAAATCCAAGAAAAGCTTGTTCACAATGGATTATTGAATCATAAGCTAAAACACACAGAATGAACAAGATCAAATGAAATAAAAACAAAAAAAAATTCTAACTATATGAATCCCATGACCCCCTCTCCAAATGGATCACTCCAACAGGGTTCTACTGAGCATGTCTGAATTTGCCCAGGCATTATTTAAGAACAGCTCAAACCAAACTTGGGCCTTTTCACAGACCAGGAAATACTCATGTACGTAATGTCTGTTATAAACCTGCTGCTAGTGTCATGATGTAAAGTCCAGTAGCATTACTTTAACTGTAAAAGGTGATACTGCAGTGAGAAGTAAACAGCAGCATTAGTTGATAACTGTCACATTCATAAAACATCGTCTGTATTTGAGCTGCTTCTTAAGCATGAGTGACTTTTATTTCTTGGTCAGGTTTGTTGTGACTGAAACGTGACTGTACCGTGATAAAGGCTGAGCATGAAGTGACCACATGAAAACAGATATTTAATTTAATAGTGCTAACTTACCGTACTGGAGAATATCCTGCATGTTCTCCCACACTCTGAACTTCAGGTTGGAAAGGTGTTTCACTACATTGATCAGAGCTCCTGATGTCTTCTCTGGATCCTTTGGTTTGAGCTGAGCTCTGAAAATAGAAGATTGTGTGAAATATATCACTGTAGAAACTTTACAGCCTGTAATTTATTTGACTAAATATCAATATTTTATGACATTTATTGTCTCGAGTCAATAGTTCTGTTGTTTTTGTTAAATAAATATTTCTGCTACTGTTTATTACTACAGCTTTAACACACAATCCTTATTTACCTTCATTTCATTATAATATATTTGTAAATATTATCATATTTACAATAAGATATATTGTAGATTTAAATGTGGTAATGATTTTAGCATTAGATAAAATGTGTGGTCTGACATTTACTCACTGTTTCTCTGTAGACTTGAAGTTCTGAGAGGAGAAATAAAGAGAATGTTTTTTTTAAAAAAAGTTTCAGACGTTTTTTCATATGAACTTCCTCATTAATTATGTCTAAAGTTCTAACCGCACTCATCAAACAAACCCCACGGAACACTGACAGTTTCACATGGTAGATCATTGTGATTGTTAATCTTCACAGTGATCCTCCACTTTTCTAAAGCAATCTGAAAATTTCTAAATTTATTTGTTGACATTTGTTCAATCAGTATCAGAGAGAGAGTAAAGTAAGTCTTACCTGTAAGAACAGAACGTCCTCAGCTTCCATTTCCTTCTCTATGTGTCTGATTGTGTCTGAAAGAGCTGATATTTCTCCATTCATCTCCTCAATCTTCCTCCTCATCATCTGACTCTTCTGCTCCTCTTCCTCCTTCAGTGCAGCTATCCTTGCTGCTTCTTCATCTCTTAGAAACTGGTGAAGCTTCTCAAACTCCTCCTTTATCTGCCTCTCTGTGTGCTGGGCCTGCGTCTGGAATGAGAGACCATTAGGAAACACAAACTCTAACAGATGATCTACAAGCATTTACCACCTACAGGAGAAGTGGACACTCATCAGAAACATGACCTCAGCAACATGTTTCAGAATTCAAGATGATGTTTCACCTTAATGTGAGCTGCTGTTTGGTCATAGTCTTGTTTAGCTTCCTCTAAGACTCTCAGATTCTTCTGTAGAGGCTCCAAAGCAGACTTGAGTTTATTCTGGAATTAAACAGCAGTTCAGCTATTCATTCTCTAACATTTAAAATATTTGAACATAACTTATAAATGTGGTTTGTGAAATCGCAACTGCTCGCGACTAAAATCTTTATGGCTTAGTAAACTAAACAGAGCATTTTTATGACTATATGTTTTAGGTTTATGATTCACCTGTACTTTCTGCCCTTTGCTCTGAAACTGTATCCACTGACTGACTTCAGTTTCACTATACATTAGTTTAATCTGTTACTCAAGAATACTAGAACTTAAACTAGAAGTTTCATACCTTAAGGTCAGTCACAGCTTCATCAACTGGAGAGAATGCATGATGTTTGTGTGTCGTTGAAGTCTGACACACCAAACACACAGGCTGCTGATCATCCAGACAGAAGAGTCTGAGTTTCTCATTGTGCAGAATGCAGAGCACCTCAGACCCTGCTGAAGATCTCTGACTCCTGCTCTCTAGAAAAGACTCACACACATATTTCAGGTTAAGGCTAACAGGAGGTTCTCCTTTTGAGGATCTTCTTCTACAAAATGGACATTCTCGAGATCCTTTAGTTTCCCAGAACTTCTTTAAGCAGGTTTTACACACACTGTGGCTGCACGACAGAATAACAGGATCCCTGAAAATGTCTTTGCACACACAGCATAAAAGATCCTCCTCTGGTAGAGAGCTTTTATATTCCATTTTCTCCAACAGCGGCTGTTCTTTCTAATGGCTTCTCCTGTCTAAATTTTACCTTCACTTCATAAATTTCTGTACTGAACAGTGTTCATAGTCAGTCACTAAAGTCCTCGGATGTCATCAAAAAGATGATTAATAAAATCAAGGTTGTTACATAGCTTTTATCAGCGAGAGTGAGGATCAGCAGAGGGACAGTATGAGCTTCAGTTTCCTCCAGCAGGTAGACTGTGTAGTGGAGGAGGAGCTTTCAAGGGAGGAGCTAGACAGATAAAGAATTGTTATTGTTCCTTTAACTCAGTCTTAGAAAATACTCAAAGTTTGTGGTTGATTGTTTTTGCTTGTATATAAACCTTTTTTTCAAAAACGAATAACATAACATGTTTACAAAGTAAGATGTTTTCTGAAATCTTTTGTGGCCTGAAATTTCAAGTATCAAACACTTTAATGTTAATTCTCCCACTGAAACATCTATGAAGATTTATTTTACACACACACAATCTAAGCCGCTTATCACAAGGGGAGCTGGTGCCTATCTCAGGGGTCATTGGGAAGAAGGCAGGAAACACAATGCACAGGTCACTAGTCCATCACACGGCATTTATTTTGCAGTCAAGTCTTATCTCTTTTTATTATTACATAAAGTCTTATTACATAATGTGTAATCAGTGGGTAATTTCTGTGAGGAGTTAGTTGTATAGCGATACACTGCTTTACATCTAAAATTATAAAAGTCTTTTTATTTCAGAAAAATAAGAAAGAAAATTTTACTGTCCATGTTCTATTCAGTAATAAAGCAGCTGATCTCTTATGAACATTTATCAATTGTCTGATATTAAATCCTTGTATTCATTAAGAATTTATCAGATTATCACACACAGAGAAAGTTCATCACTTCTGAAATGATATTTTCCAAGCTGTACTGACTCCACACACCCCGACTCATCTCCAGCCTTTTTATTTTATTGTTCTTTTTTAAAACATTTGGTTTCGAAAGGGTACAAATGTATACTTTTCCACTGGGAAAACTCATTTAAGGTTCACAACTGGACCTTAAAACCACTGTTGTACCTTTTGAGGGAACATTTACATTGTTTGTACCTTGATGAAAGAAAAATGTACCTGCACAGAACCTTTATTTCTAACAGTGTAGGGGCAGTTTAGAATGTCCAATCGGCCTGACTGCATGTCTTTGGACTGTGGGAGGAAACCCACAGAGACACGAGGAGAACATGCAAACTACACACTGAGGTCATGCCCAGGTTGAACCCAGGCCCTTCTTGCAGTTTCAAAGCTGTTTATTGTCTCCAGCACTGTTCAGCAAAAAGGGGTCCATGTCCATGATCAGAGCTATTATTAATGAGTAAAGGGGGCAGGGGGTCTGTATGATTTTCTAATCTCATCATGCAAACTGAAAAGACTGTACTGTACTTACTCTTATTGAACAATAGATGTTGAATTTAGATAACAAAGATGAATTGATTTGATGAAAGTATCCCCAAAGTCTAACAGTGATTCCTGACTGATTTGTCTGTGAACTCTTCATATTTATTTACAGGTATATTTGTTACTTGTGGCAGGGGTAGGTGTTAGTTCAGCTGTAGAGCTGGATAAATCACTGTTTGGAGTTTGGAGGCTCTTCATCTTCCAGTGAAAGTGAAATTAATGTCACTGAGAGATACAAACTGGAATTAGCTGCCCTGACGAAACACACTGAGCCAGAAAGCAGCTCATGGTGAAAGCAGCACAGTTGAGAATCAGCCATCGTAGACTTTTATGTGAGTTGAGCTCCTTTCAGAAATCACACATCAAGAAACAAACTCATACAGTCACTGTTTAAAAGCTCCTCATTGGTGTCTCTGAGTGAAGTGAATGCAGAATGAAGAAAGATCAGAGTGACAGTATGAGATTTACTTCCTCCAGCAGGTAGAGAAGGTGTAGAGGAGGAGGAGGAGCTTTGAAAAGGAGGAGTCAGTCAGATGCTCTATTCTAACTGTGTGCTTTTTACACTAGATGGCAGCATTTCTTTAACAACCAGAAACAAGGAGATGATCAGCATCAAGGTGATCAGTTTCTGTAAACCAGCCATTTTAGTTCATTTAGGAAAACAGCATCCAGGTCTTTCAAGCTAAACATGTAAACTATGGAAGAAAGATTAATTTGATATTAACAATTATATTTTGATCTACTTTTATTTGTTTACACCTCCTTCTAGTAATTATTATCTTTATTATTTTAAACCAAAATATTTTGGACCCCCTTCAGTTACAGTATTATCACATTGTAAAATGTTTATAAGCTTGTTGTCTAAACTCTGGTGAATGATCTCATAAGCATCGACACTAAAGAGACTGGAAATCCACTTACAGATTAGAACTAAACCAGTATAAAGTAGCACACACTGTCAGACATCAGTTTCTTTCACACATTAATCTCTGAACCAAAACAGAGTTTTAAAGATCTAATGATGGAGAAAAATGCAGGATGATAGAGAAATAAAATCTACACTGAAAATGAGTGAAATCTCACTCAAATAATGTTTCTAATTTTGTCATTTTTTCATTCTGCCTTCTTAAATATATTATACAGAATGGACGATTAAAGCATTTACTTTGCTCACTGCTTGTAGTTATTGACCACTGTTCAATACAATCAAACTCAAATCTCGGGCCTTCCATACTGGCTGTGTGCATCTCTTAAACAGTTCTGTACTGCAGCACTGACTATTAACAATTCTCTTGTTATATCCTTGTTCTTTTCTTTTTTTTCTCCCACAAAAACCTTAAACCCAAATAAAAAAACATTAAAATTTCTCTTTGATCCGCCTGATTTTATCTTGTTGAAACTGCTAACCAAGACAGGAATTACCTTAACATAACATGTATAACACAGTCCATTACATAATCATTTCTTTTTCACTCTTTATTATTTTTTTCAGCAGGTAGTTTCCTGTTCACTTTGTCCCTTAGACCTACTGTGTGAAGTCTTTCAGGTATTCCGGTCTGACCACATACACCCAGATGGTAACAGCCTGGTAACAGTCTGTTGTCCATTTGTTGGACTATGCTCCAAAACAATCTGTGGTATTGTGTCATGGAGCTGTTTCTTCACATGATCTGAGATCGACAGGTTTCATTACCAAAGCTTGTCTCCAGACTCTGTAGGGTTCAAAAGGCTGGACTCTCACTTTGTCTCTTTGTTTTAAAGTGTACAAGTCCTTTGCTGATCTGTTACAGTATCTTGCTGGTTTATGTTGATTAAGTCTCAGTCCTTGTGTGGTGTGTTTTACCTCTGGCTGTAAAAGACTTTCCTTGATGGGTAGAAGGGTCCTTGTCCTCCTGCTAAAAAGTCTCTGGACTGGGCTTGCATTACCTCCTTGACTTGGTGTATTTTGGTGGTCCAGTAATTTTGCTTTCAACATTATCCTATTTGCCATCTTCACAACAGACTCCACTTCTCCGTTACACTGGGGGTATCCAGGTGATGAGGTCCTGTGCACAAACTACTGGAGTCTTTGTTCTCGAAAGACTGTTCCTACCTTAGCCAAAGACTTGGTCATGATCTCATGTGTATATAATGTCTCTTTCTGTTATCAAGTGTCTACTGAGCTGCATGTGTCACATTTGGCAGTCTATGTTTTAATGTGTTCATTCATGCCTTCAATGCAACAGATGCATTCTTGAGCTTGTTTAAGACATCCCTCGACTCCCAGGTGTCAGGAGTGGATATGGTGCCTAATGTCTGGATGCACTGTTATCTGTCGACCATGAGTGCAGTGATGGATGATTGCCAAACACTCTTTTTCTACTTGGGCATAACCCCTCCCCTTTCAGTTGGTGAGAGTGCTTTACTTACAAGCTACAGGTTTGCCGTTTTGTGACGGAGCAGCCCCAAGACCTATTTCACATTGCATCACACTGCAGAATCAGTTCACCTTTGGGACTGTAAAACCTAAAGACCGGTGCTTTGATCATGTTGCTTTTTAGCCTCATGAATGCCTCTTCATGCATTGCCGACCATTCCCACATACTGTCTTTGTGTGTGAGCTGTCTCTATATCTCACAGGGGTCTTATAGGTGAGCATAGAACTTTGACAGATAAGACCATACGTACAATTTTCTGCACTCCTTTAGTGTCTGTCAGCCTGGGCATCTCTCTCACTGCACAGGATCTATTTCTCTGGAACTATTTTCAGTCCCTCTGCTGTCAGCAGATGTCCAAAGTATGGTACTTCCTTTCTTTTCAGTTTGATCTCAACTGAATTGAGTTCGATGTTCTGTTTGTGGCACCTATTCAGAAATTTTCTTAATTTCTTTCATTGTGCTTTCTTCATCCATGATGAATACATCATCCACGACAATGCCAGGCAAGCCCTCTAGTGCCTGCGTTAACTTCCTTCGGAATATCTCCAGCGCTGGACTGACTCTCACTGGCATCTTCAGCTAGTGAAATCAACCAAATGGTGTTAAAAAATGTACATAAAATAAAATAAAAAATAACTCGACTCATCCTCCAAATTCACATGCCAAAATCCATCTGTGGCATTACAGACAGTGAAAACTTTTGCTTTTAACAAATCAAGTAAGATATCCTGAATAGTTTGAGGGGGAAAATGACAGCGTTTGAGAGGTCTGTTCAAAGGCCTAGGATCAATGCATATCCTTAATCTGCCATTTGGTTTCTGACACTGGCACCAAACTACTTATCCAGTCCGTGGTGTGGTCAATGGGTGCTATGATCTCTCTCCTCTCTAGGTCTGCAAGTTCCTCTTTGAGGGGTGTCATCATAGAGAGTGGGACTCTGCGTTTACGGAGTTTCACTGTCTCTACTGTCTTGTTGATTTCAATTCTATATTCCCCTTCCAAGCAGCCATCGCCTGTGAACACATCTTCAAATTCTCCTCCTTGAAGTTCTAATCTGTACAGTTTTTGACCCCTTGGGTTTCTTACTTTAATCAAGCACTTACCAACTGGGTGTAACTCAGTCTTATTGAACATCACTAGCGCTTTGTGTGCTCTAGCTGTGTATCTGGTTTCAGAAGATGTATTGGGATGATGTTACATGAGGTTTCACTATCTATCTGAAATTTCTTTACCTACCAGCATTCCCACAAAAAGCTGCTGTTATATCATAGTGCTCTCTTTAACATGGTGCACTGTTTCTGACTTTCTTCTCTACTGCTGTGACAGTTATAATGTCCTTATACAGGTCACTATTCTGCTCTGTTGTTGTACTTGTACTTGTTTCCTGCATTTACTGCTCTAAGATCTGGTCTTGCACATAGCAGCAAAGTGGTTTTCTCACCCACACTTTTTTGCATTTTTTTTCCCAAAAGCTTGGCACTTTTTCTTGTTCCTCTCATGTGTCTTTCTTGTTGTACATTTCTTAACTAATGTGCATTCATCAATTGTTTTAATGTTCTTTTTTGACAGCTCTGTGGCTCTGCACAGCTGTACACATTGTCCAGCGTCAGTTTATCTTCCCTGAGAATTCTCTCTCTTAGGGCAGTATCATTTGTACCACACACAATCCCATCTCTTATAAGTGAATCTTTGACTGGCCCAAAATTGCACATGATGGCTAATGTCCTCAAGTCGGTGACAAATTTGTCAATGAATTCTTCCTTTTCCTGGTTCCATACAAAAAATCTCACTACAGATTACAGTGATCATCATTTTACTCATGATTCTCTTTGCAGAATGTTTGGCATTCATCGGTGTGTCACAGCTCTCTACTTTTCTCTCCTATTGAGATTAGGTTTTATCTGCACCCAGCATGACAAGATCTAAATATAGGGTGAACTCCTCTTTCCAAGGCTTAAGCCCCTTCCATTTTCAAAGGCCATTGATACTGTTGGGTATCTCTGTAGGTGAGCCCCACCAGTTGTGAGCTATGCTAAGTTAACAACACAACGCGTGTGTCTCCCGGTATTTTAACTGCTGCGACCATGTTTTATCCTGCCTTCTTAAGGAAATTATACAGAATAGATTAAAGAATTCAATTTGCTTACTACTTGTACTTATTGATCACTGTTCAAAACTATCGAACTCACAGCTCATGCCTTCCCTACACCACTGTGTGCATCTTTCAAACAGGTTCATACTGCAAAATTGATTATTAACAGTTCTTTTATTACAGTAATGATATCAGGAGTCACTCTATGACACTTTAAATCAGCATTTTATTTCCACACAGACATGTTAGGATGGAAATTTCCAAATACATTATTTCAAATATACTTTTATTTAAAATATACTAGTATTTAAAATAACCTTGTTTCCAAAAGTTGGGATGCTGTGCAAAATGTAAATACAAACGGTATGTGATGATGTGCAAATCATTTAAACTCAAAATTTGAAGAAAACAGTACAAAGACAACATATCAAATGCTGAAACTAAGAAATTGTAGTGTTTTTTGAAAAAATATATGCCCATTTTGAATTTGATGCCAGCAATACATATCAAAAAGTTGGAACAGGGGCAACAAAAACTGGGAAAGTTGTGAACTACCAAAAATAAAACACCTGGTGGAATATATATCAACTAATTAGGTTAATTGGCAACAGATCAGTAACATGCTTTGGGGATAAAAAGAGCATCCCAGAGAGGCTGAGTCTTTCTGAAGTAAAGATGAGGAGGGGTTCACCACTCTGTGAAAGACTGCACAATCAAACAGTGCAACAACTAAAGAATAAGGTTTCACAACATAAAATAGCAAAGAACTTGGTTTCATCATCTACAGTGCATAATAACATTAAATGATTCTCTGCATGCAAGGTACAAAGCTAAAAACCAATATTGGCATGCTGTGATCTTTGGGCCCTCAAGTAGCAATGCATTGAAAACAAGCACAATTCTGTAGTGGAAATACGCAGTTCATCGCTGCATCCACAAATGCAAGTTAAAACTCTACAATGCAAAGAAGAGACTATATATAAACAGGATCCAGAAATGCTGCTGCCTTCTCTGGGCCTGAGCCGAAAATGGACTGAGGCAGAGTGGAAAGGTGTCCTGTGGTCCAAGTAATCATTTTTTTTTTTTATTTATTTTTTTTTTCCTAAAATATTGTATGCCACATCCTTCAGGCTAGAGAGGACAGAGGACAGTCCGGTTTGTTATCAGCGCACAGTTAAAAAGCCAGTATCCATGATGGTATGCGGTTGCATTAGTGTACATGGCATGAGTGACTGGCACAACTGTGAAGGCACCATTAATGCTGAACAATATATACAGGTTTTGGGGCAACATATGCTGCCATCCAGATTATGTCTTTTTCAGAAAAGCCCCACTATTACTGATGTCTTCACTGGTAAGATCCTCAGAGGATGAACGGATGTATTACAGAAAGCAGGAAAAACACTCTCGGTGAAAGTGTGTGTTATAGTGTGCAGGTGTGTGTTGGTTAGAAGATCAGTGAAGGTCACTTCCCCCCTGTCCCAGTCCAGCTGCACTCTGACCCTCTGCAGCCTCTCTGTAGGTCTAAGATTGTGAGGTGGCTGTCCTGGGCACTGTATCCAGTATTTATTAATATTTTTATTGTAGTTAAGACTCAACGCTGAATCCCAAAAAAAGTGTCCTTTTCTTGTTTCAGGCTCTGTTATCACACCCAGCTCCCAACGATGACTGTCTCCAACCTGGACGTCCCAGCAGTGTGTCCCTGAGTTAAAACCCTCAGAACCCAGAACACAATCCCACTTATCAAATCTCTCTGGATTATCAGGAAGTGATGACCTCTGGTCTGTCTTTTCTACAGCAGTGAGATCATCAGACAGGTGGAGGTGTGGATGTGCAGTGTTGGGGTCCAGAGTAACAGGGGCTGAGGAGAGAGAACACAATGAAACATCATGTTTTTCTCTCATTTCTGTAAATGTTTTACCTCTACAGACTATTTTCTTTACTGTGAGTAAAACAGCTTTAGAGGTCGATTCCAGAACACAGATCAACTTTAATCCTGGACTAAAATTTTGATGTTCAGTTCAGTGCAGCACTAAATATATATTTTTTATTACACTAAAGTATATTTTTATCTCCATATTTCACATTTTGTCTGAGTGAGATTTCTGCACAGTACAGTATTCATACTTTCACTTAAGTACAGTTTCAGTGTCCTTTTTACACCCTGAATAAAGAGAACATGATAACATGTTACTAATAGTTTATAAAGAGTGTCTCATTAGTGCAGAAGCAGACTGTGTGTGAGAGATCAACCCTAAGAGAAACAGAACTTACTGTACTGGAGAATCTCCTGCATGTTCTCCCACACTCTGAACTTCAGGTTGGAAAGGTGTTTCACTACATTGATCAGAGCTCCTGATGTCTTCTCTGGATCCTTTGGTGTGAGCTGAGCTCTGAAAATAGAAGATTGTGTGAAATATATCACTGTAGAAACTTTACAGCCTGTAATTTATTTGACTAAATATCAATATTTTATGATTTTTATTGTCTGGAGTCAATAATTCTGTTGTTTCTGTTAAATAAATATTTCTGCTACTGTTCTCATCACTACAACATTAACACACAATCCTTATTCACCTTCATTTCATTATAATACACTCATATTTACAATAAATACAATATACTGTAGATTTAAATGTAATAATGACTTTAACATTAGATAAAATGTGTGGTCTGACATTTACTTACTGTTTCTCTGTAGACTTGAAGTTCTGAGAGGAAAACAGAAAGAACAGTTTTTCATATGAAACACACCCCAAACAAACATCTGACTGTTGAAACTCTTGTTATTGTTTAGCAGACTGAATCAATGCCCTGGAAACTTAATCAGCAAAACCTGGTATGTTAGATAGCACTGAAAGCTTAAAGCAAGAATAGAGGTTTGCTCTCGCTGAATACGCTAATAGTTTGTTAACTGCGGGTTATAGTGTCAGTCATTTGGTTTATTTTACTGTTGCTTATTTTTGCTACAGTTTAAGTTCCTTTTCTGGGAGACACTGTTCACATCTGAGTGTTACTATATTAGCAATATGCTAACAGACAAGCTAGTCTTCAGTTAATGACTCAGTTAGCCAAGTGTGTTATCACTGTGTGTGTTTAGAGCGCCCTCTGTTGGAATCTGCACTGTAGTACCAAATGCACCTTTCACTTTATATCTCAGCACTGATTATTAATAGAACTAGTTCAGGATAACTCATATTATCCAGCCTGTTACAGTAACATTTAGAAAAGTATAATTAAGCAAATAGCATGTTATGTAGCCAATGTGCTTTATGTCTCCTGATTTACAGAAACCACACAGACACCTTTACACACCCAAACACACAAATTTCCATGTGCACGAGCCGCTTTCCACCTTTAAATAATGCAGCATATCAGTGCACTTGGCTGATGAGAGAGTGAGATGGAAACAATAGCTTTTCTGTGCAAATTTTCACCTGAAAAAGTGATAAAAATAATGGAATTCAATGTAGTAAGAAAGAAAGAAAGATTCTTACCTGTAAGAACAGAACGTCCTCAGCTTCCATTTCCTTCTCTATGTTTCTGATTGTGTCTGAAAGAGATGATATTTCTCCATTTATCTCCTCAATCTTCCTCATCATCATCTGACTCTTCTGCTCCTCTTCCTCCTTCAGTGCAGCTATCCTTGCTGCTTCTTCATCTCTTAGAAACTGGTGAAGCTTCTCAAACTCCTCCTTTATCTGCCTCTCTGTGTGCTGGGCCTGCGTCTGGAATGAGAGACCATTAGGAAACACAAACTCTAACAGATGATCTACAAGCTTTTACATTTACATTTCGCTGTTGTCGGAACAAAATCTCCAAAATTGCAGCTTTACAGGAAAAGGAAAAACCTTCTTTATTTTCAATGTAAGTCTATGGAACCAGACTTTTTTCCTAGTAATTTTGGGTCATTTCTTTTGGTCCATTCATCATGAAATTTACACACAGTGTAAAAGACAAAAGTAATTTTCAAATTATGACCGAAACTGAAAAATCACCAAAATGGAGATGGTGGTTTTGTTCCGACAACAGCGATTTGCAGCATTTAGCAGACGCTGTTTTCCAGTGCAACTTACAAAAGTGCTTTGTTGATAATTATCTTTACTAATTACAAACAGGTTAGAGAGAAAACGAGTCCTGAGAACAGATAGTGTTAGAAACAAAAGCCCATGTTGATACCTAGAGAAACGAAACAGAGTTAAACATAGCACAATACAAAACATTTAAGTACTTAACTTAGTGCTCACTTAAGTGCTGTAAAAAGAGATGTGTTTGAAGACCGCAAGAGACTCTGCTGTTCGGACAGCCAGTGGGAGTTCGTTCCACCACCTTGGTGCCAGTACAGCGAAAAGTCTTGATGCTTGTCTTCCACACGTCTTGAAGGATGGCAGGTCAAGCTGAGCTGTACTTGAATCTTGAAGGGCTCAAGGTACAGTTCGAGTTTTGACCTTTGCCATTAGGCAGGGAGGGGCTGGTCCGTTATTGGCTTTGTAGGCAAGCATCAGGGTTTTAAATCTGATACATGCAGCTACAGGAAGCCAGTGAAAGGAGCGCAACAGTGGAGTGACGTGACCAAACTTGACTGAAGAAAGATTGAAGACAAGCCATGCTGCTGAATTCTGGATGAGTTGCAGGGGCTTAATGGCCTGCATTGGAAGCCCAGCCAAGAGCGAGTTGCAGTAGTCAAGCCTTGAGGTGGAAAGAGACTGAACTAGCACCTGGGTGGCCTCTTGAGTGAGAAAGGGTCGGATCCTCCGGATGTTGTAAAGAAGAAACTTGCATGACCAAGTCAGGTTCACAATATGAGCTGTAAACGATAACTGGCCATCCAGAATCACACCAAGGCTTCTTCATCTTCAGACAGAACAATCAGAGAGTTTTCGAATGAAATGGGAAAATCATGATTAGGACCTGGAGTTCCAGGGATGAATAGCAGCTCAGCCTTGCTAGGATTGACCTTCAGGTGATCTTCCCAACACATATTTATGGAAGTGTATCACGGCACAAACTTGAAAATTTGCTCTCCACCAATCCACATTCAGGCAGATTGTGTACAAATGGAGGAAATTCAAGACCTATGTTATGCTCCCCAGGAGTGGTCAACCAACAAAGATCACACCAAGGTCAAGGTGTGCAATAGTCTGCAATGTCACAGAGGAACCCGGGGGGGGGCTAATAGTGTTGATGCTCTGTAACATATTGGGAAAATAGCATATTGGTAGCAATAGTTCATTGCAGTAGTGAGGGTGGCTGCTTTCCAAGTTCTAGCTCAAATATTAAAGTGTGTTTTTATTTATTTAGAGTGAACGTGGGTGATCTAGGAACAAGTGGTGTGTGTTTGTATACTACTGTGCGGGTAAAAACGCCTATTGACCATTCTATAATTTTATGGGTAGTACCTGGTTAAAACTTGAAATTTAAAAAAAAAATTAAAAACTTATTTTTTCCTCCTTAGCTTTTTCTCATTAGTGTCCCTCCTTAGTGGGGTTTTAGTGTTCCCTCCTGATTTTCTTTTCTTTAGTTTCAGACTGATTAGTGAGACTATAGGTGCTCCAGTCAGTTGCATCTTCTCAACCAGGGTGTGCTCCTGAAAGAATGCACCTAAACGCTTAAGGCTGTTTTAAATTAACAGAATTCTGTCTCAATTGGTTGGCTTCTTATCCCACTAATTTAGTTAGTGAGTCACAATTTGGAGTAAGTGTATCTATTTTTTGTGTATTTTTTTTTAGTTGGTCATTTATTTAATTACTTTTTTGGTAGTATATCTATATGTGTTGTTGGTGTGTTTGTTTTTTTTTTGCATACAGTATATTTGGTTAATAGTGGGTTGGGCCTTACCTACAGCATCAGAGTCTGTTCTTTTTTTTTTATTAAGCCCATAGTTTAAGCTGCTTTTTTTTTCACTAGTCAAGACTTGTTAACTGTCTTACATATAAAAGTGTAATTTTTAAATTGTTGATTGAATAATTAGTCTTGCTATTATTTTTTTATTTATTGAGCTGGTTGTTAAGTAAAGTTGTCCAGTGTATCAGCCCCATACCGTATTCTGTGTGCCTTCTTTAGAAGTGACTGGGTTTTGCTGTGGGAACGTATTGTTCCAGGGTAGAAGCTGGGGCCCACTAGCACATAGGGGCTGTTGCCAACAGTGATTAATGTCACATTTGGAGAAAGGAAAACATTGCATTCCAGCATAAAAACCTTATCCCATCTGTGAAACATGGTGGTGGCAGTATCATGGTTTGGGCCTGTTTGGCTGCATCTGGGCCAGCTTGCCATCATTGATGGAACATTAAACTCTGAATTATACCAGCAAATTCTCAAGGAAAATGTCAGGACATCTGTCTGTGAGCTGAAACTCAAAAGAACATGGGTCATGCAGCAAAATAACAACCCTAAGCACACAAGTCATTTTACCAAAGAATGGTTAAAGAAGAATGAAGTTAATGTTTTGGAGTGGCCAAGTCAAAATCATGACCTTAATCCTCTAGAAACGTTGTGGAAGGACCTGAAGCAAGCAGTTCATGGGAGGAAACCCACCAACATAACAGAGTTGAAGCTGTTTTGTATGGAGGAACTGGCTAAAATTCCACCAAGCTGATGTGCAGGACTAATCAACAGTTACAAGAAACAATTTAGTTACAGTTATTGCTGCACAAGGGAGTCACACCAGAAACTGAAAGGTTCACATACTTTTGCCACTCACATGTAATATTGGATCATTTTCCTCAATAAATAAATGACCAAATCTAATCTTATTGCCTAATTTGTTTAATTTGGTTCTCTTTATCTACTATTTGGACTTGTGTGAAAATCTGATGAAGTTTTAGTTTAAATTTATGCAGAAATATAGAAAATTCTAAAGGGTTCACAAACTTTCAAGCACCACTGTACCACCTACAGGAGAAGTGGACATTCAACAGAAACATGACCTTAGAACCATGTTTCACAATCCGAGATGATGTTTCACCTTAATGTGAGCTGCTGTTCGGTCATAGTCTTGTTTAGTTTCCTCTAAGACTCTCAGATTCTTCTGTAGAGGCTCCAAAGCAGTCTTGAGTTTATTCTGCAATTAAACAACAGTTTAGCTGAGAGCGTTCTCCACACTTTACAATATATGAACAATTTAACTATTTAAATGTAAACGTTGCCCTGCAGAATGTAGTTAGAGAGAGAAGAATTGCAGTTTAAATCTCTTTTTTGCAAGACTTTTTTCTTTTCCTCCAGTGCAGAGTAAGAATTCTATATTGCAAGCTTACATTTAACGTAGGCAATTATAATGAATTCAGCAACAGGGCATTTTTCTGACTGATATTCCACTTGTGTTGTTTGCAGTTTGGCCTAAAACCACACCCACTGACCGACCTTACTTTCAATATACATAACAGATTAATTTCGTTCTAAACTGAGAAAGATTTCACACATTTTAGTTGAGTTACGTTTTAGGCATCAACATACTAGAACAAGTTTCCTACCTTAAAGTCAGGCACAGCTTCATCTATTCGACAGCAATTATGATTTTCGTGTTTCGATGAAGTCTGACACGCCACACACACAGGCTGTTGATCATCCAAACAGAAGAGTTTGAGTTCCTCGTTGTGCAGAATGCAGAGCACCTCAGACCCTGCTGAAGATCTCTGACTCCTGCTCCCTAGAAGAGCCTCACAAAGGTTCTTCAGTGTAAAATTACAGGGAGGGTTATCTGTAGAGGATCTTCTTCTACAAACTGGACATTCTTGAGACTCCTTAGTTTCCCAGAACTTCTGCAGGCAGGTTTTACACACACTGTGGCTGCACGACAGAAAAACAGGATCCCTGAAGATTTCACAGCACACAGGACACGAAAAGTCTTCTTCTGAAAGAGGGTTTCTAGCAGCCATTTCCTCCAACTGCTGCTGTGCTGTTTCTCTGTAACGGCTCCTTTAGTCCAAACTCCACTTTCACTTTTAGGACGTCTGTAATGATCAGAGCAGCACAGTTGAGAATCAGCCACCGTAGCCCTTCAACCCACTGAGTGAGTTTTAGCTCCTTTCAGAATCACACATCAAGAAACAAACACATACAGTCACTGTTTAAAAGCTCCTCATTGGTGAAGTGAATGTAGAGTGAAGAAAGATCAGAGTGACGGGATAAAATTCACTTCCTCCAACAAATGTAAGGAAGTGTAGAGAAGGAGGAGCTTTGAAAAAGGAGGAGTCAGTCAGATGATCTATTCTAACTGTGTTTTCTACACTAGATGGCAGCAGTTCATTAATAACCTGAAACAAGGAGCTCTCAGATGAGTCAAGGTTTCTGAATGATTAGTTCATTTCAGCAAACAGAATCCAGCTCTTACAATTAAACATGTAAACTATGAGGAAAGACTGATTATATATTGTAAATACCTTTTACCTCATATTTCCTCCTAATTTCATGCACAATGAAATAGTGACACAAAATAGTGAATAGTGACATGAAAAAGTTCACTACAGGTTATTGCCATTTTTATTGTTGCAGCTGTTTTGTTGTTTGTGATCTTCTTCCACTACTTATTATTATTATAGTTCCTGCTGATTAGTGGAGTCTGAGCATGACAGCTATAAATAGCTGGCGGTTTGGATCCTTAGATCACTTCCCTTTCAGTTCTATCCTGCTGTCCAGAAATACCTGTCCATTTACAAATAGGCCAACATTATGTATTATAATATGATGGTTTTACAGTGGAGATCTGTCACCTCTGCAGCTGCCGATTCTCCTAATCGCCTACAGAGATCTCTCTCTCCTCAGTGCTGACAAAGAATGAAGGAACTGATCTGGTCCCAGTTCACCAAAGGCATCTTAGTTTTAAGATTATTTTAACTGGTAGAGACAGTGTTCGCTGTGATGCTTGCTCTACCATTTAAGAGTCAGCTTTGTGCTAAGATGATTTTGAGAAAGTCAGCTCTGACGAGTTCAGGAGGTTTTGCTTTGTTCGGTATTCAAACCTCCCTTGAAACTCCAGCCCTAGCTGCAGCTGCTCCTGTGTTAAAATCATTTAAAAAACTGAAATCATTTATTAATAAATGCAAATAAATATAAATTGTTTATTAAAATCTGCAGACAAATTCGATTTTTAAATATTTTGGCAGTAAAAAGAGACCCATGGCTACAGAAAAAATACATGTGGCTATAGCCCAATAGCTGGACCCTAAACACATCCCTGGGCAGCTCCAGTTCTGCAGAGACAGATATGGCCAGTATCAGTAGGTTTGGCTGAAAAAGTGACACAGTTTAAAAAAATGTTGAACTATTTGTAGATCGCATGGTAACTACATTGAAGTACATTGTATGCCTATACCTGATAATACAATTCAAGTCCCATAACCCCCCTGCTTTTTATCCCGGGTGATGTTGTGGGCTCACTTGACACTTGCTAGCTTCGGGTCGAGTTTTACACAGCAGTCTTCTCTAAAACTAGGCGAGCAAGTGGTAGAAGTGGTTAGTTAGTTTTTAACAGCAGCCCCCTCTGCTGGCCAAAACAAGCACAACATGCGATGTCTGCCTGTCTGCTCTGCGGCAGGTCTTTCTGAAGCCTTTTAGAGGCTTTTTAATTCACACTTAAAAAGTGGGACATTTCTGGGGACAGGCCACAAAAAACAGGGACTGTCCCTGGAGACATCTAGTCACCCCATCTGGTACACTTTCCCCATTATGTGGTGGACCAGCACGATCACATCCACATTCAGGGCACAGTTTATGAATCACTGCAGTAAATACTGGTTGCTCATTTTTTAACATGGAGCTTGAGACAGGAAGGCTACTGTTCCCATCCACACTCACTCTCTTTCAGCAGAAGCTCTACACTTCCTGTGTCCAAGCAGGAAAGCAGCTCACACACAGAGGCCTGTCTAGTTATTTCTCGTGACAATTGGCTCCTTCTGTAAATAACTAATAGACTTTTTTTTTACAATATTCTTGTCCACTTCATGAGTTCTTCAAGTACAGACCTGAACCTCATAGAATTTTGCATCATATTTAGGAGCTGCAGAATTGGGGTGGAAAGTGTTCTGCTCATTACTGACACTTCAAACAGACTAAGCAACCTGGTAGGGTTGCCAGATCTGGCAGGATCCACTGGATTAGCATTTTATGCTTCTTGTTGTGACAATAGTTGTTTAGAAGTGATGTTTGATACTGTAACATTTCAAGGGTAATTAAAAAGCATAAATTAAAATATATAAATTAATAGATTCTTGCAATCCTGTAAACAAGTTAATAATATGTATTAGCAAGTAGAAAAACAACAGCAATAATAATCATTATAATAATAATAACAATAGTAACAGACAGTAACCAAACAGTTGTTTGTAGGTGTTTTTCATTTATGAGAATTTAGTGAACGGTGCTACAATTACTCTTTATGTTTTTCCTTATGCTTATGTTATGCAACATTTATGATTTCAGTATAAGAACATGTTCTACAGTCTCTTTCTTTTGTTTTTTTTCTTTGCATTTGTAGCTCCCACCTCACTGATGGTCAGATGTAGTTCTGTTACATGGTTCAAGGTAACGTTATAGCCTCATTTAGACTGTAAGCGTTTTGCAATCAGTTTGTCCTGTTCTAATGTTTTTCATCATCATGTCCTCTGTTCATTCAGCTCATAGGAAGAGTGATCAGTGAGGTGATGATCCAGATGAGCCAACGCAGTGTTCACTGCAGGATTTTATCTTCTGACACTGTAATTGTTTAACCTTGGGATTTCACATAATTCATAACCAGAATGGAGAACTTTATACAGTATCTCTCCCACTAACCCCAATTACTTAAGCAATGAAGGCACAACATGTTAACATGAACAGATGAGAAACTCAGTGCAAGGCAGGTGTGTAATGTTTAGAACTGATGAGGAGTTTGTGCAGGGATCAGCAGACACCAGCCCAAACACTTTGGCATCCAAGTGAGGCTTTACATCTCAACAGGACGGTGAGTGGCACATGCAGGTAAGATAATTGATAACATGTGTGGAACATCTGAGAAGCACTCAGATAGCTCTTAATCTGGGGAGGGGATTATTTATTTATTTATTTATTTATTTACTTATGCTTGTTTGTAAATCCTAATACATCTACCACATCATCTAACCAAGCATTCCTCCTGGATCAGAGACTCCAGACAGCAGTGGTACCTGAACTTCATCAAAATAGCCTCAGTTTCTGGACTAGATCAGAGCATAAGAGCATGATCATCCTTTCAGACCAATAATAAAGATTTTACAGTGTTTTTTTTTTAAGCATTTTCCAGCAGACCAAGAGGATCCAGGCTTTAAATTAGTGATGGTAGAAACGAGAGAGACAGTCTCAACCATTTATTGTGTGTGAATAGCTTTTTTTATTTTGAATACTAAACAGAAAACAAGATGTACAGTGATACAAGAAAATGCCCCCCCCCACCCCCCACACTGAACTCCTTCCCTCCCATACATACCCATATGTATGGTGTTACATACCCACACCAACACATATATAAATAAAAAAAACACTGAAGTAAATACAGTGATGAAAAAATTAACCTGCTGTAGCATTACAGCATGCTGTGGGATAATATTCAAAACCCAACATGCATTCAGCTGTACGGTTTGTAATATAATGCAGTTTATTTCACACAGTAAACTATTAATCTCTGAACCAAAGCAGAGTTTTAAAGATCTAATGATGGAGAAAAATGCAGGATGATAGAGAAATAAAGTCTACACTGAAAAGGAGTGAAATCTCACTCAAATAACGTTTATGAGAATAACGTTATGACGTTTTGATGTCAAATAATGTTGTAATGATATCAGGAGTCACTCTATGACACTTTAAACCAGCATTTTATTTCCACACAGACATGTTAGGATGAAAGAAGGGGGGACGACCCCTCCACAATCCTGCGCAAAACTGGGAAAAGTTAACAGTAGGAGCTATAAGCATGCAGGGTCGCTATGGCAACCAGAAACACTGAGTTGTTTTCTGTTTCTCCCATGGCTTCTTTGTCCGTCACGCAGGGCTACCAGATTCACGTTTTTCCCAACAAATCCGGCTAGTCTGAAAGTGCAGATTTTATACCGTGGCAGGTGCGTTTTTGTTTGGACTACTTTTTAAATGTAATGTGGCAGCAGAAAAAAGTCTGAAAGTGAAATAAATCATCTTATGAGTGTGCACTATATGGACAATAGTATTGGAACACATACAGATTACACCTACAGGAGCTTTTATGGCATGCCATTCTAAATCCACAGGTATTATATGGAGGTGGTCCCCCCTTTGCAGATATAACGGCTTCCACTCTTCTGGGAAGTTTTCTACAAAATTTTGAAGTCTGTCTGTGGGAATATTTGCTCATTCATCCAGAAGAGCATTTGTGAGGTCAGGCAATGGTATTGGACGAGAGGGCCTGGCTCACAATCTCTGTTCTTGTTCATCCCAAAGGTGTTGGATGGGTTGAGGACAGGGCTTTTTGAGGGCCAGTCAAGATCTTCCACACCAAACTCACCCAGCCAGGCCTTTATGGACCTTGCTTGTGCACTGGGGCTCAGTCATGCTGGAACAGAAAAGGGCCTTCACCAAACTGTTCCCACAAAGCTGGAAGTGTACAATTGTCCAAAATGTATTTTGTCTGCTGAAGCATTATGATTTCCCTTCACTGGAACTAACTAACTAAAACAGCCCCATAGCATCATTCCTCCTCCACCAAACTTTACAGTTAGCACAGTGCAGTCAGGCAGGTAATGTTCTCCTGGAATTTGCCAAATCCAGACTCGTCCATCAGACTGACAGATAGAGAAGCATGAATAGAATATGTTTCTACTGCTCCAGAGTCCAGTGGCTGTGTGCTTTATGCCACTCCCCCCAATGTTTGACATTGTGCATTTTGATCTCAGGTTTCTGTGTAGCTGCTTGGCCAGGAAAACCCATTTCGTGAAGCTCCCAACATGTAGTTCTTTTGCTGATGTTGCTTCCAAAAGCAGTTTGGAACTCTTTAGTGAGTGATTCAACCGAAAACAGGCACTATGCGCTTCAGCACTTGGCAACTCCACTCTGTGATTTTGCATGGTCCACCGCTTTGTGGGTAAGCTGTTGTTGCTCCTAGATGCTTCCATTTCACAATAATAGCACTTACAGTTCACAGGGGCAGATCTAGCAGGACAGAAATTTCACTAACTGAGTTGTGGCAGAGGTGGCATCCTATGAAAGTGCCACTTTCCTCAATAAAGTACAATCTTAAAGAGCGGCTCTATCTGGTTCTCCTCAACAGACTCTGACTGTGATTGGCTGAGAGTTTCAAGCTGGTGGAGCAGCTGGGAAATCTGTCTGCAGCAGAATGTTGAACTGAATAATGATATAAATTAACATTATGAGCAGATCACAGTCCATTTTCCCGCCATGTGATCTGATCAGAATATTAAGAGACGACAGCAGAATGAATTCACATCATCTACTTTATCACTAAAGAGTCTGAAAACCAAAACCACACAAATGATTCATCATTTACAGTGTTCACCCACGGATCCTGCTCTTACTGCAACACCCATTAAACACTGTCAACACATCAGGACACACATTCAAAATCCCCCAATATTTAACCCAAGTAATGTAGTGACATATTCTTATGATCATAATTCAGACACTCACTACCTGTATAAATGTTCATTCTAAGCAGCATCAACTTTAACTGTGCTGTTCCACTGTTACTGACGTCTTCACTGGTAAGATCCTCAGAGGATGAACAGACACATTACAGAAAAATGGTAAAACTCTCTCAGTGAAAGTGTGTGTTATAGTGTGCAGGTGTGTGTTGGTTAGAAGATCAGTGAAGGTCACTTTCCCCCTGTTCCAGTCCAGCTGCACTCTGACCCTCTGCAGCTTAACTTTAGGTTTGAGGTAGTGAGCTGGTTTTCCTTGGCAGCGTGTCCAATATTCATCTTGGCTTTTATTGTAGCTCAGCCTCCACATTGAATCCCAGAAAGAGTCTCCTTTTCTTGTTGCAGACTCTGGTATCACACCCAGTGACCAGTTATCACTGTCTCCAACCTGGACGTCCCAGCAGTGTGTCCCTGAGTTAAAACCCTCAGAACCCAGAACACACAGAAAATCATCAAATCTCTCTGGATTATCGGGAAGTGATGATCTCTGTTTCCTGTTTTCTACAGTAGTGAGATCATCAGACAGGTGGAGTTTTGGATGTGCAGTGTTGGGGTCCAGAGTAACAGGGGCTGAGGAGAGAGAACACAATCAAACATCATGTTTTTCTCTCATTTCTGTAAATGTTTTACCTCTACAGACTATTTTCTTTACTGTGAGTAAAACAGCTTTAGAGGTCGATTCCAGAACACAGATCAACTTTAATCCTGGACTAAATGTTGATGTTCAGTTCAGTGCAGCACTAAAGTGTATGTTCAGTAGTGAATGGTCATTATAGTCCAGTGACAGATCTAATCTGAGTGCAGCATTTTTCTGTAGTGATTCACTCACAGAGCTGAATATCCATGAACATTTTCACACTCACTGACTTGATACTGATTCCTGATGGATAAAAACTAAACATATGATTATAGCGATCTTTGCAGAAAACAGTTCATTATGTTTTGCATGGAAAGAAAGTTTTTTTTTTTTTTTTTTTATTCTGAACTGGAAAAAGTTGGCGTATGAACTAACCGCAGGCACTGGACAAAAGCCCACTTTGGAAAACTGACTCAAATATATTATTAATTTAATATTTTTTTTATCATAAATTCATAAAGTTGTTCACTGGATTTTCCATGACTAGCTGACAGTCGCATTACATGCTAGCTGTAGTGATCGTTATCTAGAATCTAGAACATTTAGAGCTGAAGATGAGTTTGTACATCCTCATCTGACCTGTTTGTCATGACCAACAATCATTTACTACTACTACTACAATTAATGATAATAATAATAATAATAATAATAATAATAATAATAACAAAAAATAAATGACCCTAATATTATTATGTAAACAATTTAATCACATACTTTTTAAGTAATGTATAAAATTGGTATTTTAAGTGTTTCTATTTTATCATTAAGACACAAATTGAGATTTGCCTCAATTTCAATATATCATTTCTCTTGTACCCGAATTAATAACACAATTACAGTAACTATAAGTTATTTGAAAAATTATACTTAAATGTAAAAAAATTAATCCATTTTCATTTCAGTTTGATTTATTTGAGTGAGTCTAAAGACTGATTCTTCTTTCTTTCATTCGAGTATATTTTTATCTCCATACTCCACTTTTGAGTGAGATTTCTACAGAGTACTGCATTCATACTGTACTTTGAGTACAGTTTCAGTGTCCTTTTTACACCCTGAATAAAGAGAACATGATAACATGTTACTAATAGTTTATAAACAGTGTGTCATTAGTGCAGAAGCAGACTGTGTGTGAGAGATCAACCCTAAGAGAAACAGAACTTACTGTACTGGAGAATCTCCTGCATGTTCTCCCACACTCTGAACTTCAGGTTGGAAAGGTGTTTCACTACTTTGATCAGAGCTCCTGATGTCTTCTCTGGATCCTTTGATTTGAGCTGAGCTCTGAAAATAGAAGATTGTGTCAAATATATCACTGTAGAAACTTTACAGCCTGTAATTTATTTGACTAAATATCAATATTTTATGACATTTATTGTCTGGAGTCAATAATTCTGTTGTTTCTGTTAAATAAATATTTCTGCTACTGTTCTCATCACTACAACATTAACACACAATCCTTATTCACCTTCATTTCATTATAATACAGTCATATTTACAATAAATACAATATACTGTAGATTTAAATGTATTAATGACTTTAACATTAGATAAAATGTGTGATCTGACATTTACTCACTGTTTCTCTGTAAACTTGAAGTTCTGAGAGGGAAACAAAAAGAACATTGTAGCTAAAAGTGAAGAGACTTTTCAGGTGTTTTTCATATGAAACACACAAACACCAGCAAACAGCCAAGTTAGTGACATTATCTATCATTTAATATTCAATAAAATTTTACATTCTAAATAACTACTTTCTCACTCATTATGTTTGTTATTTATAAATTAATCTAATCAGTCAGATGTTGATAAAGTAGTTTGACTGGATGAATTTTGAGAGGCAGGGATCACAAACTAGACCGATGAGCAAAATGCAAACAAATCCATCAACCAGTCATCAACAAACAAATGCAGGTGAAGATCTAATGAGGTTCACTTGGAAACACAGCTAAGAATTACAGGAGAACCACCAACAACAGAACCAGAGCCAAACTAACACAGCAAGATGATGAGGCGGCAGAGCCGGAATGTTCAGAGGATCCAGGAGAGGCTCCACTGATGATCAGATACAGAGTCAGAAGATCTGCTCATTTCTTTTGTCTTCATTTAGTAAACAGGTAAACAAATAAAGATATTTGGCTCTTCAACAGGAGTTTCCTCCCAGCAGAGCTCACTACTGTACTCTACTTTGTGTTGTGGTCTCTGTGTGCATTAATGAAACTGTTATAATCATTTATGTGGCTTCTTGTGTTGTTTACTGAGAAATGTGCTGACTCTGCTAAAGTCAATGTTAATTAGTGTGATGTTGGTAATTCTACTTCAGCTCTCATTGACTTTGCTAACAGTTGTGCAGATTACAGTGTCAGTTATTTGGTTTATTTTACTGCTGTTCGTTTTTGCTACAGTTTAAGTTCCTTTTCTGGGAGACACTGTTCACATCTGAGTGTTACTATATTAGCAATATGCTAACAGACAAGCTAGTCTTCAGTTAATGACTCAGTTTGCCAAGAGTGTCATCGCTGTGTGTGCTTAGAGCGCCCTCTGTTGGAATCTGCCTTGTAGTACCAAATCCACCTTTCACTTTATATTTCAGCACTGATTATTGACAGAACCAGTACAAGAGAACTCTTTAAATTGTCTAAATCGTTTTATTAACATTTAGTCCTGTATGAATTATTAATCTGAGCAAATAGCATGTTATACAGCCTAGCTTTTTGTTTGTTTTCTGATTTACAGGAACCACACACACCTCTACACACCCAAACACACATATTCAAAGCCTGTTTCTGTTTGCTGATCATCTTGTGGAAGAGACAATTAAAGCTTCGTATTAACATAACCTAGAGCCATCAGGGTGGGTGGTAAAAAATAGCAGCTGCCATTTCCTCCATAGTGCTTACCACTAGAGAAGGGCAATATTGGAAAAAAAAAAAATAAATAATCTTTTCAAATGTTTAACAACTGTCAATCACAATTTTTAGTCCCTACAGAATGCATTTGAAAAACAATTTAAATCAAAATTTTTTATATTGGTATGGACTGTAAATGTGCAAAAAAAGTAACAAACAGCTCTGTTTATAATGACTAAATTGTGCACATAATGGTTACATTTAAATATCTAGAATTTGTCTGAAAAAGTTTTTATAACCTTTTTCTTTCAAGAATGACAAGCAACTTCCTTCAAGTTCACAAGCAACTCTCACTTTAAATAATGTGCAAGCTTAATCTCCTCACATTTCAGTTTAGGAAAAGTGCATAATATGAAAATCATGGTCACGTAAAGTAGTTCTTTACAGGATTCTTGAAAAGAACACAAGCCTATCTACTGTTTCAGGCTTGAGAGACGCCCTCTGGCAGGTAATGATGTAAACACTTGGATATTATTGCCCCGCCGACCTTTCACTAAATAAACACCCTTGCACTGAATGTGCTATTGTGGTTTGCCATCACTTTTTCTTACACAACCTTGTCAGAGCATATCTACCCTCACCTCAAAGCAAGGTGTGGCAGCCTCCAGATATGCTACTTCCCTGACGACCACACTGCTGAAGTAATAATCCTGGGGCTCAAAGATACCTTGGCTTCTTGGAAGCTTATGCAAGCACACAAGTGTCTGCATGACTACAGACAGATGATTATGATTATTGTACAGAACAGCACTAGAAAATGATGTAGCTAACGTAAGCAGTCTTTTAGTGGGATCTTTAGGTGTCGACGAGCAGTTTATTTTTCATTGCATTGTTTCACACATCAAAGCAAATGTCTACTTCTAGACAAACTCAGTAGAGGTAAGATATAAAAAGTCGATAAACATTTTTTTTCAATGGCTGTAGTGGCAGTATGCTTTAGCCGAAGTTAAGTTTGCCGTTTTCTTTTTCCTCAATATCTCAGCTGCCTGATTTGAACTTAGTTAAGATATCTTCACTGTACTAACAATGTGCCTGTGGTGAGTGGACACATGCTTTATAGTGGTGTAGCAGTGTTGGTTCTGGTTTATGTGAATGGCAGAAACGTCAAGATATAATGATGACTGCACGGCTGTCAGGCTGTGGTCCGCACACTTCTTCACAGGCCTACTCAAAATGTTATATGTACGCCACTGGGCTAGCAGAAGAAATTATTTTGGTTCTGATATAGTCTATGTAATGTAGAGTATTGAAGTGTACCACTACAGGCTGGCAGTGGCCTCTGGAAGACCACAATGTGTGGCCATGTTGACAGCCACACCAGGAGAATCATGCAACGTCCTTGGCCTCTGAAGAAGGGACTATTTATGTTATTTATGTTGCTGTGCATCATATAAAAGTATGTGGTGTATGCACACAGTACCCAACCCTCACATGGTGGACCGCTGTGATTGTAGAGATCATCATAGTGATCCTCCACTTTGACACTAAAATAACTCACATTTTCTTTTCTAAAACAATCGTGTCGGAAATATAAAGCTAGAAGTAGTAGTTTTTTATGTATAAGTGACAGAAAAAATGAAAAAAGAAGGAAAGAAAGAAAGAATATCTTACCTGTAAGAACAGAATGTCCTCAGCTTCCATTTCCTTCTTTATGTTTCTGATTGTGTCTGAAAGAGATGATATTTCTCCATTCATCTCCTCAATCTTCCTCCTCATCATCTGACTCTTCTGCTCCTCTTCCTCCTTCAGTGCAGCTATCCTTGCTGCTTCTTCATCTCTTAGAAACTGGTGAAGCTTCTCAAACTTCTCCTTTATCTGCCTCTCTGTGTGCTGGGCCTGCGTCTGGAATGAGAGACCATTAGGAAACACAAACTCTAACAGATGATCTACAAGCATTTACCACCTACAGGAGAAGTGGACACTCATCAGAAACATGACCTCAGCAACATGTTTCACAATTCAAGATGATGTTTCACCTTAATGTGAGCTGCTGTTTGGTCATAGTCTTGTTTAGCTTCCTCTAAGACTTTCAGATTCTTCTGTAGAGGCTCCAAAGCAGACTTGAGTTTATTCTGCAATTAAACAGCAGTTTAGATTAGTGTCTTCCCCACACTTTACAATATGAGATCAATTAAACTATTTAAATCCAACAGTTCTCCTACAGACTACAGTTTGAAGGAATAATAATAGTAGTTTGAATAATAGTAGTTTTACTTTCTGCCTCAAAATCAGAAGAGATATTTTTCATTTTTTGTACAGTAACATTTCTGCATTGAAAGTTTACATTTTACATTGACAGTCGTAATGAATTCAGCACCAGTGCATTTTTCTGACTGATATTTCATTCATGCTGTTTGCTGTTTGACCTGAAACCACACCCACTGACTGACCTCACCTTCAATACACATAATCTGATACTAAGTTACATTTTAGACAGCAAAATACTTGAACAAATTTCCTACCTTAAAGTCAGTCACAGCTTCATCTACTGGACAGAAGTCATGATTTTTGTGTTTCTTCGAAGTCTGACACACCACACACACAGGCTGCTGATCATCCAGACAGAAGAGTTTGAGTTTCTCATTGTGCAGAATGCAGAGCACCTCAGACCCTGCTGAAGATCTCTGACTCCTGCTCTCTAGAAGAGCCTCACACACATACTTCAGTACAAGATTACAGGGAGGATCAGCTTTAGAGGATCTTCTTCTACAAACTGGACATTCTCGAGATCCCTTAATTTCCCAGAACTTCTGCAGGCAGGTTTTACACACACTGTGGCTGCACGACAGAAAAACAGGATCCCTGAAGATTTCACAGCACACAGGACATGAAAGCTCTTCTTCTGAAAGAGGGTTTCTAGCAGCCATTTCCTCCAACTGCTGCTGTGCTGTTTCTCTGTAACGGCTCCTTTAGTCCAAACTCCACTTTCACTTTTAGGACGTCTGTAATGATCAGAGCAGCACAGTTGAGAATCAGCCACCGCAGCCCTTCAACCCACTGAGTGAGTTTTAGCTCCTTTCAGAATCACAAACAAACACAGTCACTGTATAAAGCTCCTCATTGGTGTCTCTGAGTGAAGTGAGTGCAGAATGAAGAAAGATCAGAGTGACAATATAAGATTCATTTCCTTCAAGAGTGTAAGGAAGTATAGAGGAGGAGGAGTCAGTCAGATGTTCTATTCTAACTGTGTGTTTTCTACACTAGATGGCAGCAGTTCAGTAATAACCTGAAAGAAGGAGCTCTCAGATGAGTCAAAGTTTCTAAATTATTAGTTCATTTCAGCAAACAGAATCCAGGTCTCACAAATTAAACAGGTAAACTATGGGGAAAGATTAATTTTATATTGTAAATACCTTTTGACTCATTTTTCCCCTGCACAAATTTACATGAATAGTGATACACAAACATTCACTGTATTTTGTAATTTTTCTTGTTGTAGCTATTTTTGTTGTTTGTGATCTTCTTCTACTACTACTTATTATTATTAATGTTGTTGTTGTTGTTGTTGTTCCTGCTGATTGGTAGAGTCTGGACATAACAGCAATAAATATTTGGTGGTTTTGATCTTTGAAAATGGCTCCCTTCCTTTTCACTTCTACCTTGCTGCCCACAAATACTTGTCCATTTAGAAATAGGCCAATTTTATAACATTGTGTATTATAATATGACGATTTTATATTGAAGGTGTTGTAGATCCATCCAGCCACCAGTTCCCCTCCACACCTACAGAGGTCTCTCTCTCCTCAGTGCTGACAAAGAATTAAGGAACTGATCC
Organism: Colossoma macropomum; assembly: GCF_904425465.1. Taxonomy (NCBI): domain Eukaryota; kingdom Metazoa; phylum Chordata; class Actinopteri; order Characiformes; family Serrasalmidae; genus Colossoma; species Colossoma macropomum. The sequence goes on along the minus strand of NW_023494802.1, from coordinate 36,752,698 downwards.
AGGCCCAGCTTCCCAAATGCACTTTTACTAATAGATCCTTTCAGGAAACCCAGCACTGATTAGTTCAGGAGGGTAAGCTTTGTTCAACACTGCCCCTTCCTGGGACTCTGAAACAAGCCTCCTTTGAAACTCCAGCCCCAGTCACAGCTGCCTCCGTGCCTTCCCCTCATTAGGATTGGATTGTATTTTAAAAATGTGATGGTTTGCCTTTACAAGCAATCTCTGCTTGCTAGCAAAGCTGAAGGGTAAACTGTCCCTCTACAGGCCATGGGACTATTTCCATATTTCCAGGAACCATGACACCTAACAAAATTCATTCACTGTCAAACCCAGCTCACTTCTCCTGCTGCGGTGAGCTTCTTATTTATAGAAAATAAAGATGGTGGTTTACAGCCCTGTATAGACTACTGTGGTCTAAATTCAGTCACTTTAAAGTACCGTTATCCACTGACCCTAATCCTGGCCACACTTGAACAGCATCAATTTTCACTAAATTAGATTTATGAAGAACATGAAACCTCAATAGAACAAGAAAAGGTGACGAGTGTAAAACTGCTTGTGACCTCTACGGGGCACTACGAGTAAATAGGTATACCACACAACCCGTCCAACACCTTGTCCCTGTTCTAGCCTTCATTGGTACAGTGCTCTAAAACATTAGCTGGGATTGCTGGGTAATCATATAAATAATATACATATATACTTACTTTTTTGGTGGAACACAATACAAATATAAGACACACTTTTCATCATTACTATACAAATGATAGTAATGATGAAAAGTGTGAATTTCATAAGGAACAGATGTTCTTTCTAAGTTACAACTGAGATGATAATATATATATACATACCAGATAAATGCTCATGGATGAGAGCACGGTGAGTGCTGTGGTGAAATGTCCCAAACCCAACATTTTTTGAAGATTTTCAAAGATTTCTTTTTTCTGTTTTCACTTTTATTTGTTATTATTAATCAAGACTACATTTGTTTTAATATGACTGTAAACTTTAGTGTGTATAAGCATGTTATTTGGTTTCTTTTCTAGCTCTTCCTAAAACAGTTTTCCAGTTTTGTTTTCTTCACATTCCTTCATTTCCTATAAAGAAACACTTTGTGTAATCATTGTTTTTCTGATCATACAGTGCAGTAGTACAGTAGTTTTCCTTTGGTCATAATTCTGTCCAATCATAAAGAAGATTAAACTGATGAAGATCCAGTGAGTGGAGTCTGTGTAATGCAGGCAGTCTGTCAGTCCTAAAGACACTGTAAATCTCTTACTCCCTCATATTTCTAAAGAGTCTTAATGATTCCAGCTCCATCCAAGCAGACAGTGATGGACTGCTTATGTAGAATCACCAATAAAAGTCCTCTGTTCAGCTGTTGGTGTAATCTGTGCACTGATGAAGCAGCAGAGAAGACATATTTAATCTGTCCTGATCAATCAGACTAAACTCTTTTGATCTCACTCATCAAAGACAGACACTGAAAATCTTGTAATTTTCCTATTATTACAATAATGAAGGTCTTTAAAGGATTTAAAATCCATGTTACATTTCCTTTCAAAACAACTTGAACGTCTAAACAAATTCAACACTGAATGAGTTTTAAATTCTTCTATTTTCATTTTTCTACACATTTATCAGAAATATTAAAACTGTAAAATCAACAGTGCTGTATCTGATACCAGCACCAAACACACTACCATCCCTCCACCACGTCAGTGTCACTGCTGTGCTGATAATGATTCACCACCCAAATCATATCTGCTCAGTGGTGGTCTTATGGTGGTCTTTTTCAATGGATGGAGGGGGTAGAAGGGGGCTGATAAACTGTGCAGCAACTGCAGTCTGTAACTGTAAACCTACAAAGTGCATCTATATGGTAGGTGTTTCTGATAAAATGGCCACTGAGTGTAGCTACATAGTGAGTGTAATAAATGGTCACTCTGTGTTTGGAGATTTATAAAATGTGTTTGTTCATTTGAGAGCAGAGACACTGTGTCCTGAATTGGGTGGAAGAAACTAACAAAAGCTGTAAAAATAAAGGAAAAAAAATCTGAACCTTTGTTTATCATCACATTCAGTTAATACTTAACACATAGTTTAAACAGAGAGAGCACACACTTAAAATGACCTGAAATGTGGTCAGTGTTATTACACATTCAGGTTATTACATTATTCTTTAAATAATTAAACCATGACTTCAATGTGTTAAACAATTATTGTAATATCTCACTACATTATGTGTTAAAGTGTTTATTATATTGTTGGAGGAGGATTTTATTACATTGTCAGCAGTTTATTACATTATGAGTTTGTATAATATTTGTGTTATTACACTGTGTGTATTGGGTCAGTCTGTCTCTGGGTGTGTTGGTCACTGCTTTAGACTGATCTCCTCCATTTGATCTGCTGGATGATCTTTACATGATGCTGTGGGATAATATTCAATACACAACATGCATTCAGTTTATAATATAATGCAGTTTATTTCACACAGTAAACTATTAATCTCTGAACCAAAGCAGAGTTTTAAAGATCTAATGATGGAGAAAAATGCAGGATGATACAGAAATAAAATCTACACTGAAAATGAGTGAAATCTCACTCAAATAACGTTTCTAATGTTGTAATGATATCAGGAGTCACTCTATGACACTTTAAACCAGCATTTTATTTCCACACAGACATGTTAGGATGGAATGGTACAAACACATTATTTAAAATATACATGTAGTGACATATTCTTATGATCATAATTCAGACACTCATTACCTGTATAAATGTTCATTCTAAGCAGCATCAACTTTAACTGTGCTGTTCCACTGTTACTGACGTCTTCACTGGTAAGATCCTCAGAGGATGATCAGACACATTAGAGAAAAGTGGTAAAACTCTCTCAGTGAAAGTGTGTGTTATAGTGTGCGGGTGTGTGTTGGGTAGAAGATCAGTGAAGGTCACTTCCCCTTGTCCCAGTCCAGCTGCACTCTGACCCTCTGCGGCTTACCTTTAGGTGGGAGGAAGAGATTCAACTCTTCTGGAGAGTATTGACCAAAAACATAACCCAGCCTCCACAGTGAACCACCGAAAATAAATCCTTTTCTTGTTACAGACTCTGTTATCACACTCAGTCTCCAGTGATCACTGCCTCCAACCTGGACGTCCCAGCAGTGTGTCCCTGAGTTAAAACCCTCAGAACACAGAACAAACCAGCCAACATCAAATCTCTCTGGATTATCAGGAAGTGATGATCTCTGTTTCCTGTTTTCTACAGCAGTGAGATCATCAGACAGGTGGAGGTCTGGATGTGCAGTGTTGGGGTCCAGAGTAACAGGGGCTGAGGAGAGAGAACACAATGAAACATCATGTTTTTCTCTCATTTCTGTAAATGTTTTATCTCTACAGACTATTTTCTTTACTGTGAGTAAAACAGCTTTAGAGGTCGATTCCAGAATACAGATCAACTTTAATCCTGGACTAAATGTTGATGTTCAGTTCAGTGCAGCACTAAAGTGTATTTTCAGTAGTGAATGGTCATTATAGTCCAGTGACAGATCTAATCTGAGTGCAGCATTTTTCTGTAGTGATTCACTCACAGAGCTGAACATACATTAACATTTTCACACTCACTGACATCGAGATCATTTTTACATTATCTAAAATAATCTCGTTTCCAAAAAAACGGGGATGCAGTGCAAAATGTAAATAAAAACAGAATGTCATGATGTGCAAATCATTTAAATCCTATATTTGATTGAAAATAGTATGAAGACAACATATCAAATATTGAAACTGAGAAAATTTATTGCTTTTTGAAAAATATTTGCCCATTTTAAATTTGATGACAGCAACACATTCCAAAAAAGGTGGGACGGGGGCATGTGTACCACTGAGTTTCATCACCTCTTTTTTTAACAACACACTGTAAGTGTTTGGCAACTGAGAAAACCAATTGCTGTTGTTCTGAAAATGTTTTCCCATTCTTGTTTGATATAGGATTTTAGCTGCTAAACAGTTCAAGGTCTCCTTATTCCTATTTTCATATTTTCGCCAAATGTTTTCAGTGGTGAAAAGTCTGGACTGCAGACCGGCCAGTTTAGCACCTGGACTCTTTTACTATGTAGTCATGCTGTTGTAATATGTGCAAGTCATCTAGGTGGCAGCATAAATAACTCCAAAATGTGTATATATCGTTCAATGTTAATAGTGCCTGGAAAGATGTGCAAGTCACCCATGCCATGTGCATTAATGTACCTCCGTACCATCACAGATGCTGGCCTTTAAACTGTGTGCTGACAACAAGCCTGACAGACCCTCTCCTCTTTAGTCTGGAGGACATGGTGTCCATGGTTTCTACAAAGAATTTCAAATGTTGAATTGTCAGACCACAGGACACTTTTCCACTTTGCCTCAGTCCACCTTAAATGATCTCAGGCCCAGAAAAGGCGGTGGCTTTTCTGGATTTTCTGGTTTCTGCTTTGTGTTTTAGAGTTCTAACTTGCATTTGTAGATGCAGCGATGAACAGTGGTTTTCTGAAGTGTTTCTGAGCCCATGCAGTGATTTCCACTACAGAATCATGTCTATTTTTAATGCAGTGCCACCTGAGGGCCCAAAGATCACGGCCAGCAAATACTGGTTTTTGGCCTTGTCCATTGCATACAGAGATTTCTCTGGATTCTCTGAATCTTTTAATCATATTATGTACCATAGATGACGAAAAACCCAAGTTTTCGCTATTTTATGTTGAGACATGTTATTCTTAAATTGTTGCACTATTTGATCATGCAGTCTTTCATAGAGTTGCGCACATCTCCTCATCTTTACTTCTGAAAAACTCAGCCTTTCTCAACTGACCTGTTGCCACTTTGCCTGATTAGGTGTGAGATATTCCACCAGGTGTTTTTTTAGCATTCCACAACTTTAACAGTCTTTTCTTTCTATATTTTTCCAAAAACAATAAAATTTCTCAGTTTCTACATGTGATATGCTGTCTTTGTACTATTTGTAATTAAATACAGGATTTATACAGGATCTCCACGTCAATGCATTTTGTTTTTATTTACGTTTTGCACAGCGTCCCAACTTTTTTTTGGAAACGGGATTGTATACCTCTAATACATATTCTGTAGTTAAAAAAAGATAAATAGTAATAAATCTAAATTAATTGTCTCTCCTGTTCAAATAACAGCATAAAATCTAATCTCAACATATTCACTGAATGTCTGTGATGTAATTAATTCTGAAATTTCATCTGTATCACTGAATTCCTGGGATTTATTATCTCAGAATATTTTTGTGGTCATTAAGACACAATTTGACAATGGCCCCAATTTTAATATAAAATATTATCTCTAGCATTGTACTTGGACTAATAACTAAGACTAGAAATTATATAAAAAAATGAATACTTGAACATAAAAAAAATTACAAGAAAACTTTTAAATCATTTTAAATCTTATTTGTTTGATCTAATCATTGATTCTTCTTTCTTTGACTCAAGTATATTTTAGCTCCACACTTCACATTTTATCTGAGTGAGATTTCTGCACAGTACAGTATTCATACTTTCACTTAAGTACAGTTTCAGTGTCCTTTTTACACCCTGAATAAAGAGAACATGATAACATGTTACAAATAGTTTATAAACAGTGTGTCATTAGTGCAGAAGCAGACTGTGTGTGAGAGATCAACCCTAAGAGAAACAGAACTTACTGTACTGGAGAATCTCCTGCATGTTCTCCCACACTCTGAACTTCAGGTTGGAAAGGTGTTTCACTACATTGATCAGAGCTCCTGATGTCTTCTCTGGATCCTTTGGTTTGAGCTGAGCTCTGAAAATAGAAGATTGTGTGAAATATATCACTGTAGAAACTTTACAGCCTGTAATTTATTTGACTAAATATCAATATTTTATGACATTTATTGTCTGGAGTCAATAATTCTGTTGTTTCTGTTAAATAAATATTTCTGCTTCTGTTCTCATCACTACAACATTAACACACAATCCTTATTCACCTTCATTTCATTATAATACACTCATATTTACAATAAATACAATATACTGTAGATTTAAATGTAATAATGACTTTAACATTAGATAAAATGTGTGGTCTGACATTTACTCACTGTTTCTCTGTAGACTTGAAGTTCTGAGAGGGAAACAAAAAGAACATTGTAGTTAAAAATGAAGAGACTTTTCAGGTGTTTTTCATATGAAACACACAAACACCAGCAAACAGCCAAGTTAGTGACATTATCTATCATTTAATATTCAATAAAACTTCACTTTCTAAATCACTACTTAATAAAATTCATTATGTTTGTTATTTATAAATTAATCTAATCAGTCAGATGTTGATAAAGTAATTTGACTGGATGAATTTTGAGAGGCAGGGATCACAAACTAGACCGACGAGCAAAACGCAAACAAATCCATCAACCAGTCATCAACAAACAAATGCAGGTGAAGATCTAATGAGGCTCACTTGGAAACACGGCTAAGAATTACAGGAGAACCACCAACAACAGAACCAGAGCCAAACTAACACAACGAGCAGCAGGTTTGTTGATGATGATGTTCAGAGGATCCAGGAGAGGCTCCACTGTTGATCAGATACAGAGTCAGAAGATCTGCTCATTTCTTTTGTCTTAATTTATAAAATAAGTAAACAAATAAATATATTTGGCTCATTTACTTAGAGCTCACTACTGTACACTACTTAGAGCTCTTATGAATGTATCTGTTGTATTTGTGGGTTATGTGTGCATTAATGAAACGGTAAGTCACACTGCAATAATCACTTATGTGGTCTTCTTATGTTATTTGCTTAGAAATGTGCTGACTCTGCTAATTTCAATAGTAATTAGCATGATATTGCTAATTTTACTTTGGCTCTCAGTGAATAACAGATTGTTAACAGTTGTGCAGATTACAGTGTCAGTTATTTGGTTTATTTTACTGCTGTTTGTTTATGCTACAGATTAAGTTCCTTTACTGGGAGACACTGTTAGAAGAGTTCACTTTAGAGTGTTACTATATTAGCAATATGCCAGCAGATAAGCTAGTCTTCAGTTAATGACTTCAGTTAATGTGCATTATCACTGTGTGTGTTTAGAACGCCCTCTGTTGGAATCTGCACTGTAGTACCAAATTCACCTTTCACTTTATATCTCAGTACTGATTATTAATGGAATTAGCCAAAGAAAACTCCTTATATTACTCAAATTGTTTTATTAACATGTAGTAATGTATAATTTACACTTTTTTGCACATAACATGTTATGTCATACCCGAGCTTTAGGTTGTTGGTGTTTCAAAATGCCATTTTTTTTAGAGTTCTGGTGGTTTTTCATAAAGTAAATAAATAAATCATTATAAACAAAGTTTTTATAATGTATGGTATCCTGTTTTACCAAATTCACCTTTCATTTTATTTTAGTACTGATTATTAATACAATTAGTAAAAGAAAACTCATATTTTTCAGACTTGTTAACCATTTAGTAGTGTATAATCTACACCTTTGTGCAAATAGCGTGTTACCCAACGTTTATGTTTTTTTATAATTTACAGAAACCACACACGCATCTCTACACACCCAAACACACATACTCAAAGCCTGTTTCTGCATTCTGAGCAACTTGTGGAGGAGACAATTAAAGCTTCTTATTAACAAAACCTAGAACTAGCTATCAGGGGTGGATGTAAAAGGTAGCAAAAGGTTGCAGCTGCCACCTCCTCCACAATGCTTATCACCCCAATTCTTCAGCTCCTAAAATACGATGTACAATGTGTCTGTACCCCCAGAACTCTTAACATGCACAAGAACATTACTTGAAAAAAAGCTTAATGTGTTATTACGCCATTCATTCACATGGCCAATCAGACACAAGAATTTGAGACATGCCCTGTGTGTGCATGTGCCACTTTGGATCTTTAAATAATGCAGCATTGCATTTGCAGTGCATTTAGCTGAGGAGAGAGTGAGTACAGATGTAAACAGTAACCTTTCAGAGTAAAGTTTCACATGAAAAACTAAGTAATTAATGTATACTAGACTGAATTCCACATCAGTATCATGATACTATTACATACACAGCAGATCAGAAGTAGTTCAGTGACAAACGTACACAAGCATGCACATCATTAGCAACGTAGCTACCTTGTCAGTTTGTAAATTAAATAAATAACAATATCTACACTAGACTTACATTCATCACTCAGTTAACATTCACTTGTTCTGAACTCTGAAATCTCTATACTTAAGCTCAACAAAAACACTGTGAGCCAGAGGTGAGAGGTTTCTCCACTAATGCCATTATTAAAGTCCTCTCCACATTTCCTCTCTCTACACATCAACCATCTCTTCTACACTCCTATTTATTTACTTACAGTCATTCATATATTTTTGATACTTTTAAATGCTAAATAGTTTTTCGGTAAAACTCTTCATAATCCAAACTTCTCCAAAACTTAATTCAAGCCATATTTTAAGATGTTAAAACATGCCATTCCATCTGGGTAATTTTATGAGCATCTTGATACACATTTTACAGCCCCGCTACCCGACCAGAGCCTGACTGGCCAAGAAAATATCATTTTTCAGGCCATGAGCTGATGGTTCACATACAACATCAGGCTCAGTCTAAGCTTGTTTTCTAAGGAATGATTGTCCTATGCAGTAGATTTGTCTTTTTACAGAAATTTTAATTTTATGTTCTCTCTCTGTCATTCTATCTCTCTTTATTTTGTGCTCCAGCTCATTCTATCTTGCTTGTGCTCTTTCACTCTCATTCTGTCTCTGTCTCATAAAGTTATAGTCTATAGTTGCAGAGGAGTGGCATGCAGGTTTGGGATGTAACAGAACTATTGGGAATACATATCCAGAATACAGAAATTACGTATCTTCAGTTACATTTTGAAAAACCAGTGTTTAGAATACAATTTTATTTTTTAGGAGAATACTTTTAAAATACTTACCCACTAAATACAAACTAACATACAATCTTTAAAAGAAACACCATCAATGCTTATAACTATTTTAGAATAAGTGGACAGCATGTAGCAAACATGCTCATACATTCTGAAAAGGAACTCAATTAATGGCTTGTTTCCAAACAATAAAGTACCTACTAACACCTGAGTAGACTGATAAATCAATATGATGATCAGTTATTAATCTCAGTGTTACTGAGCTCTGCTAAAGCCTGAGTAGACTGATAAATCAATGTGATGATCAGTTATTAATCTCAGTGTTACTGAGCTCTGCTAAAGCCTGAGTAGACTGATAAATCAATGTGATGATCAGTTATTAATCTCAGTGTTACTGAGCTCTGCTAAAGCCTGAGTAGACTGATAAATCAATGTGATCAGTTATCAATCTCAGTGTTACTGAGCTCTGCTAAAGCCTGAGTAGACTGATAAATCAATGCGATGATCAGTTATTAATCTCAGTGTTACTGAGCTCTGCTAAAGCCTGAGTAGACTGATAAATCAATGCGATGATCAGTTATTAATCTCAGTGTTACTGGGTTCTTTTGAGGGATGATCAAGCTAGTAGTAGTGGACATGCTTGTGAGTTATAAGTTTTGCATCTTTTTGTACTGGACTGTTCAGGCAAATGTGGGAGCAGCAGTGGACTGAAGCAGACAGAGAAAAAAAAGTGGATAATTTTCAAAACTTATTTTAAATGATAAGTGAATTTTTTATGAAGTAATTATTCTGAATATGCTACTTTTTCTGTATTTTAATGGAATATGTTACAGTGTACATTTAGGACAGTATAGTCATTATTCAGCTATCACTACCTTTTCAAAGTATTTTGTCCAAACACTAACGACATAGTATCATTATAAGGTTCAGGGCTGTATAAAAATGTTTGGGCCCGTAGCCCGAGAAGCCCAGGACAGGTGAAGCCCCTGAACTGGCCTTTTCTTTTCTAAAGCAATCGTATTGGTAAGGAAAGGCATAGACTTTCATCATAAGTGTAGAAAATGTAGTGTTTTTTGTGTGTTCTGTTACTAAGTGTGTGTAAAAGAAAGAAAGAAAGAAAGAAAGAAAGAAGAAAGATTCTCACCTGTAAGAACAGAACGTCCTCAGCCTCCATTTCCTTCTCTATGTTTCTGATTGTGTCTGAAAGAGATGATATTTCTCCATTCATCTCCTCAATCTTCCTCCTCATCATCTGACTCTTCTGCTCCTCTTCCTCCTTCAGTGAAGCTATCCTTGCTGCTTCTTCATCTCTTAGAAACTGGTGAAGCTTCTCAAACTCCTCCTTTATCTGCCTCTCTGTGTGCTGGGCCTGCGTCTGGAATGAGAGACCATTAGGAAACACAAACTCTAACAGATGATCTACAAGCATTTACCACCTACAGGAGAAGTGGACACTCATCAGAAACATGACCTCAGCAACATGTTTCACAGTTCAAGATGATGTTTCACCTTAATGTGAGCTGCTGTTTGGTCATAGTCTTGTTTAGCTTCCTCTAAGTCTTTCAGATTCTTCTGTAGAGGCTCCAAAGCAGCCTTGAGTTTATTCTGAAATTAAAGAACAGTTTAGTGGAGTGTATTCTTCACACTTTACATTATTTGGTCAATTAAACTTTTTTAAAAGTAAGCATCGTCCTAAAGAATGCAGGTGGACAGGAAAGAATGGCAGTTGTACTATCTGCTCAAATTTAGAAAAGACTTTTTCATTTTTGCCCAATGTAGAGTAACATTTATAACAACAATTCAACAACAATTTTTTGTCTTACTGATAATTTACCCACACTGTGTACTGTTTGGCCTGAAACCACTTGGCTTCACTTTTACCTAACAGGTTACCCTTAAGATATCAAAATATTAGAAGTTTCATACCTTAAAGTCTGTGACAGCTTCATCTGTTGGACAGAAATCATGATTTTTGTGTAGCCCTTCAACCCACTGAGTGAGTTTTAGCTCCTTTCAGAATCACATATCAAGAAACAAACACATACAGTCACTGTTTAAAAGCTTCTCAGCAAGTCAGATGCTCTATACTGTGTTCTTTCTACTCTAGATGACATTCGTTCATCAACAATCTGACACAAGGAGCTCTCAAATGAGACGAGAGGTGATACATTTCTGAAAATCAGTCATTTTAGTTCATTTCAGCCAACACTGTCCCAATAGAGGGAAAGATTGGTTTTCTATGTAAAAATGTTTATGAGTGAAAACACAGGTGTGATTATCTACCTGATCAGTTTTGCTTTGTATAATTTAGCAATGTTAGCCTGTATAATATCAATAGCTTGAACAGAGCTGCGCAAAATAGGCTTATACATTTGCACATGGCATCTACTTGTATTAAGTAGTATTAAACTAGGAAAGAGAATGAAAATGCTTATATAGTGGTTTCAGCATCAAACACCCCAAGCTAATCTAATAAAAGATCGGGCAGCATGGTACAATGTAATGCAGTGTATGCATGCATGACAGTGGTGCACATGGGCTTTAGCAGTCGGGTAGCGACAAGTACAGCACTGAATCATAAACGTTAGCACTTCACATAAGTTAGTTTTAATGGAATAGTTACTGATCACTGCTATTTTAATACACTGAAATACTGATGGTTATACACTACAGCTATTTAGTTTGCATACTGAGAGAAAATATTCTCAGTATATGTACATATTATTTCCTTATGGTCTTATCCATGTTTATTGTAGAGTTTTAGCCAATGGCCTTTTGTTGCAGAAAAGTGATAATTGTCACCCACCGTTTACAGAGACGTGATAACTGTCACACTCTCTCTTTTAACCCTCAATCCTTTGTTGTACTGACATGATCCTTCATCTCACAACCTTAAGGTCATGACAATAATTGCCCCTTATCTCTCTCATCTTAACCGCCCCCCCCTTAACCTCCTCCTCTTCTTCCACATTAATCTTTCACCTTCGTCTTCCTTCTTCACCATCCCTCTCCTTGCCCCACCTCAAGCTCCTTTTCTTCTTCCTTCCTCCCCCACAGTTCTCAATGTATATCTCAATGTATATAAGGTCCTCCCAAAATATTTCTTGCAGCATAAGCATAACCGACAAAATAAAAAAAAACAAAAAAAACTTTGAGTGTCTTTTTCTGTTGACCACTTTCCCCTTTTGAACTCCTCTCTGCGTCTGGTGGCTAATCCCATAGCTCGCCAGGTTTCTTATGCGGGGCTTGTTAGTTCGATCCTTGTGTTGCATAGACCAGCCACTACATTACAGGTTCAACCTGAATAAGCCCACCTTGGCTAGCTAGGTTAAACTTGAGAGATTTGTGAGTTGTTTAGATTGTCAAAGGAGAATTACAGCAATTTTTCAAAAAGTCTGCATAATTCAATCTTTTAGATAAACAGTTGCTCAGAGTGGTGTGATGTGAAATTCCCTGTTGTAGAGAAACGTCCTCAGAATTGTTCACAGTGGTGGTGGTAGGAACCAGACATCTAAAGCACTTAATGCCTCTAAAAGGTACATCACAGAAAGTTTGTACATGAAAATTGTTACAAGTTGTCTCCCTTATGCCAAGACATTGTTTTATGACAATTTTGAGAGAAGAAGTTGGCCTAAAATGTGTCTTTTTGAATGTGTTCATTTTACATTACATCAGATGTACCTCTATTCCTCCATTATCAACATTAAATACAATCACACCCAAATGTCTGAGACCACTGGTGAAAATGCTTCTATTTTTATTCTTTTCTAATAAGTTTTTCATAATAAATGATGTTATCAGCATAGCAATCTGAGTGAAAAGTGAAGTAGTCTAAAATATGTACACAAATCTCACTGTTTCATAGTGTTTTTCCCTCTTTTGTTTTATTGTGAACTCAAAGCTGGCATGAGTAATCACTATCAGTGAGTGCGTATACATGCACTCAATAATCCGATCATAATCGGATTTCTGCAGTTATCAGATTATTCAAATGGTCATGTAAACACCATACTCCGATCTAGAAATCTGATTAAGAAATCCGATAAAGAGAGCTCTCTTTAACTGATTTCTTAATCAGATTTCTAGATCGGAGTATTTTAGCTCAGTAATCCGATTTCTCAATGCATGTATACTCATACTCCAATTTCTATTGGATTTCTCACTCTGCACATGTGCGAGAACAGACGGTGGATGTCACGAGATGCAGCAAAACACTTTTGGAGCAACGCTGAAACCAAACACAAAATTAAGGATTTGAATATTTTTCCTTTTCTAAATGATGTATGTTCATAATGTCAGGTATGTTTAAACGATGTTTTAAAAAAAAAGCTGTGGTATGCAGTTTGACTTTTACATTACGTTCACGTCACGTCTTCTTCTGTGAGTTTATTCGCTGGTTGCAAAGCAGAAATCTGATTACTGCCCAACTCATGTAGACCCAGAGTTTCCCATTATCTCATTATTCATGAGCATGTAAACATGTTGATTGGTTTACTGACAAAATCTGATTCTCTACATTTATATTATTATTAAGTGCATGTAAACGCACTCAGTGACCAAAGCCTCTGATGAGAAGATCAGGTCCACCTGAGAGTTGTGTGAACACAAGCTTCAGTGGAAGAAATAAGACTAAAAAAAACATTTTGTACAAAGGCCTTAACATTAAAATTTGAATCGTCATCTGGAAATATACAGAATATTGAATACTTGTTTATTTTTCTTGTTATTCTAAAATTTTCTGTTGTTTACTTCCAGGTTTAAATGAAAAAAAAAAAAATCCCAGATATTCAGTGTCATCTCAGACTTTTAGACCTCACTGTACAAAACTCAATGGTTCAATGGTCATTCTGGATCATAAATAAAATGGTTATATTTGTACATCATGACCCCTGGCTCCAAACACCACTACTGAAATCTGAGCCAGTAAGTTTCTATACAGTGAATCATCTCACATCAGACCACTCTGAATGACTCTGTTTACATCTCAGTGACTGATTTATACAGAAATTTTGAAAAATTGGTGGAATTTCCCCTTAAAGTCTTTCTGAGGGTGTAATGAGAACCGACACACAATACACCATTTTCACTTATTTTACTATTTAAAGAACAGTATACAGGTATGTACCAGTCTTTTACACAGTGTTTAATCTTTTGATGGTCAGTCTCTGTAAGAAAACGAGTGTTCAGAGATGCTGGCACAGTGCCATCAACAGACACAACCCAGAATATTTTATAACCATCCTCGAATTTCATAACTCTCATCCATGATTTCATTCAAGGTCGCACTTACCCACTAATCAATCAGACTGAAGGCTCGCCCTCAGGTTCTGTCCTCTCTCTCTCTCTCTCTCTCTCTCTCTCTCTCTCTCTCAAAAAAAAAAAATCACTTCACTTTATTAAAATTAAAATTTAAGGCAGCCAGATTACTGACTCCAAATTCATGTTTACAGTGTGCATAAAAAAATTCCTCATTTGAAAACCATCCTGACTCGATCTCGATGAGTAAATAATTAAATAAAAAGTAGCAGCTGCATATTTTACAGGTTAATTAAAAATTCTGGGGGGACGTTTTCCCAGACAATTCTATGCTGAACTGGGCTAATTTCCAGATCTTCACATGTCCAGCCAACGCCCTGTCCATCAATGACCCCTCACTCACTATCACAACATCTGCTGTTAATCCTCTCACCAAAAAAGTTTTTTTTTTTATTACATTATTACATTAAAAATAGGCATGTGATAGAAAACATAGCAGTAGAAGATAAATGACAGGACAGTCAGTTTGTTATATTGCGATCTGCGTCCACTAATCAGTTTCAGACACAGGCGTTTCCTCCGTTTACCTTCATTCACTCAATCAGAGTCTCTTCTCTCTCGGTTACGCTTTCTACATCAAGAATGTCCGTCTACCCCTTAGGGAGGGTCTTAGATTAAACATCAGTCCTTCATTAGACCCCCTGAAACTCCAGCTGTGGCTGTGTTCCCCTCACTGTCTCCCTGAAAGACCTGACAGCTCATCTGACAGCTGTGAGGAGTTTCTAATGCAGTGCAGTCTTTAAACGGATGAGCATCCTGAACAGTTTCACTCAGATTTACACTAAATCTAGTTTATTATATTCCTATTGACAGGTACAGTTACGGATTACATCAATGTGGCCACAGAACTAAATCTGAAACGCAAATTTAGGCATTTTTAAAGCTGTTTATCACCTCAAGGCAGGAACAGATGTAGGATCTTTTTAATGTGAAAGAAGTCAATCACACTGCGGAGGACTGAATTCTGCACTGTCACAGCTGGGAGTGTCTGGAGTGAAGCAGCCCTGCTTACCGTTTACAAGAGGGGGTTCAGAAGGACTTGTAAGTGAGATGGTGTGTCCAGGAGAGTCCATGAACCTCAACCAGTTTATTCAGACCTTTGTCGCCCTGGATTGTCTGCTGGGAGAAAAACAGAGATTAAGATCATACTCACTTCCAGCTCCTCCAGTCAACACTCCTATCCCTCAGTCAGAACAGATGGAACTGGGGAAGGCACGGCTAGCAGTGGAGGAGGGACTGCGGTGGATCAGAGACCACCCACGCCTCTACTGTGGACGAGCTGGTCATTAGTGATGGACACTGCGGCTCTTTTCAGTGAATCAGATCAATCGGCTCAGCTCACCAATGAGAGTCAACTCTTTCAGCTCCCAAACAGCTCTTCATTATGTAGCATTTTTCTCGTTTTCAGCACATCAAATTAGCCACATTAGTGAGATTATCTATGATTTGATTTTTTAAAAACGTTGGTGTATCTTATCATTAATTAATTAATTGAATTTAGAAATGCAGCGATCACAAGATTGGCAGACGGGCCAAATACAGGCATATCCACCAATCAATCAACAACCAAAGGGAGGTAAAAGTCAAAAAGCAGAAGAGCTAACGAGGCTCTCTTGGGAACATCGCCAAGAATTACATGAAAATTGGCAAAAAGAAAATGAGGCAAACCAACTCAAAAAGCAGCAGGTGTTGGTGATAATGAGGGGGCGGAGTCAGAATGCTCCATGGAGGCTGAGATTTACAGCTACAGTGTCATTAGATCTACTCATCTGATTTGTCTTCATTTACAAAAGAAAAAAAGTAAAGAAAACAAAACTCAAAGAGCCGCCTCATTCGCGAATGACACATCACTACAGCAGACGTTTTGAGAAGTTTGTGTGATAAACAAGGAGAGAATGCAGCGGCGTTTGCTGTGAGAATCTAATCTGACATTAAACATTGTATTAAAAACTGCATTATCACGAGGAGCGGCCAGTAAGAAAACTGAAAACCTTCAAAATAAAAGCTTAGCAGAGACAAAACACAGAAAAACACGGAGAACAGAGAGCAGCGTGAACATGAGGACTGTTAGAGATGCAGGAGAGCAAATCACACAGCAGGGATGTAGATTTAAGTGGAGTGCGATGGTGAGGCAGGTTCAGATACACCTCTTAGACACTCAAGTAATTTGTGTACTCGCTGGGTGCTGTTCCAACTGTATTTTCTTGCCAGCCGTTCAAATGGCAAGAGAAATGAGTCCCACTCTTCAGTGCCATCAAAGAGAGCTAACTTTATTTTGGAACCTTCCAAAACAGCAATTTTGGGACTGCTGGCTGGGGCTACGAGATCTGTAATCAGCAGGATAAGCGGATGTTGAACGGTGGAAACTGTGCTCACCATCTCTGTGTCTCAAATCAGGATCGGGGATGAGACTTGCTCTGCCCGGGCCTGCATTGCGTGTTCGTTGCTGTATCACATCTAGTTCCAGCTGTTTATTACATTATGACTTTGTATTATTACAAGTTAGTTTGTTTGTGATATTGCATTGTGTGTGTTGGGTCAGTCTGTCTCTGTGAGTGTGTTGGTCACACAGGAGACAGATCTCCTCCATTTTATCTGCTGGATGATCTTTACATGATGCTGTGGGATAATATTCAATACACAACATGCATTCAGTTTATACTATAATGCAGTTTATTTCACAGAGTAAACTATTAATCTCTGAGCCAAAGCAGAGTTTTAAAGATCTGACTTTAAGATCAGTCTATGACACCTTAAATCAGCATTTTATTTCCACACAGACATGTTAGGATGGAATAGTACAAATGAATTAATTAAAAATATGCATATAATGACATATTCTTATGATCATAATTCAGACACTCACTACCTGAATAAATGTTCATTCTAAGCAGCATCAACTTTAACTGTGCTGTTCCACTGTTACTGACGTCTTCACTGGTAAGATCCTCAGAGGATGATCAGACACATTAGAGAAAAGTGGTAAAACTCTCTCAGTGAAAGTGTGTGTTATAGTGTGCAGGTGTGTGTTGGTTAGAAGATCAGTGAAGGTCACTTTCCCCCTGTCCCAGTCCAGCTGCACTCTGACCCTCTGCAGTTTTTCTTTAGGTGTGATGTAGTGACGTGGTTGTCCTGGACAGCGTATCCAATTTTTATTACGGCTTTTGTTGTATTCCAGACTCCACACTGAACCCCAGAAATATTCTCCTTTTCTTGTTCCAGACTCTGTTATCACACCCAGTGACCAACTATAACTGTCTCCAATCTGGACGTCCCAGCAGTGTGTCCCTGAGTTAAAACCCTCAGAGCTCACAACACATGCATACTCATCAAATCTCTCTGGATTATCAGGAAGTGATGATCTCTGGTTTCTGTCTTCTACAGCAGTGAGATCATCAGACAGGTGGAGGTCTGGATGTGCAGTGTTGGGGTCCAGAGTAACAGAGGCTGAGGAGAGAGAACACAATGAAACATCATGTTTTTCTCTCATTTCTGTAAATGTTTTACCTCTACAGACTATTTTCTTTACTGTGAGTAAAACAGCTTTAGAGGTCGATTCCAGAACACAGATCAACTTTAATCCTGGACTAAATGTTGATGTTCAGTTCAGTGCAGCACTAAAGTGTATTTTCAGTAGTGAATGGTCATTATAGTCCAGTGACAGATCTAATCTGAATGCAGCATTTTTCTGTAGTGATTCACTCACAGAGCTGAATATCCATTAACATTTTCACACACAACGACTTTCATACTGATTCCTGAAGGATAATTTATTTCGATGCTTTCTTTTAAAAACATAAATATTACATATAAAAAATATGTATCTGTATCTACAATGTACAATAAATTGTTTAAGAAAATAAATTTATTGTCTTGTATTTTTATCAAATGATGGGGCAAAATCTAATCCTGACACATTTTCTAAATGAATATGATTTAATTAAATATTATTAAAAATTTAATAATTTAACAGCTAGCGTGTATATGTATTACACGCTAGCTGTTGTGATCTTTAGCCAGAATTAGAGTTTAGAGTAATTTAGAGCTGAAGATGATTTTGTACATTTGTACATCCTCACCTGATCTGCTCTGACATGGCCAATAATCATTTGTACTAAACAATAAAATAGTGAACCATGAAAAATATATAAATATAATTAAATATAATTATAATTATATTAAATATAAAATACTACTACTACTACTACTAATAATAATAATAATAATATAATAATAATAATAATAAGTGAATTTACCTAATATTTAATTAATGAAACAAAATTCATATTTAAAATATTTTCTTTGATTATTATGACAGAAATTAATATTTTAATTGAAAATAATATTTTAATTGTCATATTTGGATTAAAAATACAATTACAAACACTTGTATTGGTCTGATAAAAAATTATAACAAAATTTGATCTAAAATCAGAACTTACTGTACTGGAGAATCTCCTGCATGTTCTCCCACACTCTGAACTTCAGGTTGGAAAGGTGTTTCACAACATTGATCAGAGCTCCTGATGTCTTCTCTGGATCCTTTGGTTTGAGCTGAGCTCTGAAAATAGAGGATTGTGTCAAATATATCACTGTAGAAACTTTACAGCCTGTAATTTATTTGACTAAATATCAATATTTTATGACATTTATTGTCTCGAGACAATAATTCTGTTGTTTCTGTTAAATAAATATTTCTGCTACTGTTCTCATCACTACACCATTAACACACAATCCTTATTCACCTTCATTTCATTATAATACATTCATTCATATTTACAATACATACAATATATTGTAGACATTTACTTACCGTTTCTCTGTAGACTTGAAGTTCTGAGAGAAGAAATAAAAATAACTTTTTTATTACTTTTTAGGTGTTGATTCATGAAAAAGGAAGAAATTAATATCTTAAATACTGACAGCACTGATTTAAAAACATCAGCAAACACTGACAATTTCACAGTGTTCAAGACTTTATAAAGGGAGAAAAGAACATGAGAGAGAGAGTGAAGTGATTCTTACCTGTAAGAACAGAACGTCGTCAGCTTCCATGTCCTTCTCTATGTTTCTGATTGTGTCTGAAAGAGATGATATTTCTCCATTCAACTCCTCAATCTTCCTCCTCATCATCTGACTCTTCTGCTCCTCTTCCTCCTTCAGTGCAGCTATCCTTGCTGCTTCTTCATCTCTTAGAAACTGGTGAAGCTTCTCAAACTCCTCCTTTATCTGCCTCTCTGTGTGCTGGGCCTGGGTCTGGAATGAGAGACCATTAGGAAACACAAACTCTAACAGATGATCTACAAGCATTTACCACCTACAGGAGAAGTGGACACTCATCAGAAACATGACCTTAGAAACATGTTTCACAATTCAAGATGATGTTTCACCTTAATGTGAGCTGCTGTTTGGTCATAGTCTTGTTTAGCTTCCTCTAAGACTTTCAGATTCTTCTCCAGAGAGTCCAAAATTCTCTTGAGTTTTTCCTGCAATTAGACAGTACTTAAAAAATGCATTCTATCTCATTTGAAATATTTGAACATAAAACATAAACCTGGTTTCGGTGGTGCTGAGAAGTTGTATAGCTTAGTTAATGAAAAAACAGGACATGTTTATGACCTAACTATTCTAGGCCTTGGCCATATCTTCTGCCCTTTGCCCTGAAACCACATGCATTTACAGGATTTGTCTTTATCATACATAATGCGTTAATCAGTTACTCAAATGACAAAGATTCTTCTATTTTGCTTGTATCATATTTTAGATAGAAAAAAGGATTCCATACCTTAAACTCAGTCACAGCTTCATCTGTTGGACAGAATTCATGATTTCTATGTTTCTTTGACGACTGACACACCACACACACAGGCTGTTTATCATCCAGACAGAAGAGTTTGAGTTTCTCATTGTGCAGAATGCAGAGCACCTCAGACCCTGCTGAAGATCTCTGACTCCTGCTCTCTAGAAGAGCCTCACAAAGGTTCTTCAGAACAAGATTAATTGGAGGGAAATCTTTAGAGGATCTTCTCCTACAAACTGGACATTCTTGAGACTCCTTAATTTCCCAGAACGTCTGCAGGCAGGTTTTACACACACTGTGGCTACACGACAGAATAACAGGATCCCTGAAGATTTCACAGCACACAGGACACGAAAGCTCTTCTTCTGAAAGAGGGTTTCTAGCAGCCATTTCCTCCAACTGCTGCTGTGCTGTTTCCCTGTAACGGCTCCTTTAGTCCAAACTCCACTTTCACTTATAGGACGTCTGTAAAGATCAGAGCAGCACAGTTAAGAATCAGCCACCGTAGCCCTTCAACCCACTGAGTGAGTTTTAGCTCCTTTCAGAATCACACATCAAGAAACAAACACATACAGTCACTGTTTAAAAGCTCCTCATTGGTGTCTCTGAGTGAAGTGAATGCAGAATGAAAAAAGATCAAAGTGACAGGTAGGACCAGCAGGTAGAGGTGTAGAGGAGGAGGAGCTTCGGAAAAGGAGTCGTCAGTCAGCTACTCTATTCCAACTATGTGCTTTCTACACTAGATGGCAGCAGTTCATTAACAACCTGAAACAAGGAGCTCTCAGATGAGTCAAGTGTCTGAAAAATCAACCATTTCAGTTTATTTCATGAAAAAGTCTTACAAATTAAACATAGTAAAACCAGGGGTGTCCAATCTTAGCCACAAAGGACCTGTTTGGATGCAGGTTTTGATAAAACAAAGTGGGAGTACACATAATCAGTTTGAAGACTGGGACTAACTGAATACACCAGTAGAAACAGGCGTGCTCCTGTTTGATTAGAGTTAAAACCTGCAGTCACACTGGACCTTGGTGGATAAAATTGAACACCTTGATGTACACCATGGGAAACGTTTGATTTCATCTATTGCTTCATACATCAGAAGTACAAGCTGATATTGATGTCATATTGATGGCATGAATCTTCTAGTTTAAACATTGTTATATATTGTGACAAGCTTAAACAACAGTAAAGGGGTCATCGAAAGCCATGCCGAAGGCCTGTACCTCCCACTCTAACTTGAATTCTAGGGTTTCCAACTGAGTCTACCCCAACAGGTTTAAAGTCAGATCCAGCTTGGGGAGTTGCCGCATCTCCTGGCGTGGTAATGGTAAGCATACAGCTCGGTATCCAGATCGCATCGAGCCTTGTTGCTGGCTTTGCTTCTTCCTGATCCAAGCCATACTATGGTTGATCTTGCGCAGGAGTCACTCTGACTTCTCCATCTGGCTCAAGCAGTCCCATTTCTGACAAGAATATGATGACCCCAAGGGAGAGACGGGACAAGCACAAATTTTGGAGATGTGCAATGCACTTAATCAGGCAAACTCACGTCTACATAGCCTATGCATTTTACATAGTGTGGATGATAATACTGTTGGCTGAACATTGGAAAATCACATGGACAATGAGGCTGTGGGAGACATTGATTCACTCCCTGAAATTAATGTGCACTGATTTTTAAAACAAGTGCATTTTATTAACAAGAGGAAAATATACCCTATAATTTAAACAAAAAATGTAAATTAGTGCTCTTATTTATCCAGTGGCAGGAATAAAAGCCTTGAGTAAATGCTATATAACATGAACATATTAAAATGAATAAAAAAAGGTTAGAAGCTAAAATTGAGGACTTAGAGAATCAAGGATAGCAAAAGAGTATCTTCCCGAAAGGGTGGAGCCCTCTGTGACGTCTAGCTGAGGTCTTGAAAATTGAGCAACAGTAAGTGAACAGCAGTGGACTGAGCACACTGCCCTGGGGGGGCTCCAGTGCTCAGTGTGATGGTGTTAGAGATGCAGCTCACAATCCAGACTGACTGAGGTGTCTTGGTAAGAAAGTCCAGGATCCAATTGCAGAGGGAAGTGTACTGGCCCAGCAGGCTCAGCTTTCCAATTAGATGCTGAGGAATAATGATATTGAATGCTGATCTGAAGTCTAAGTGTGGGCCAGATGAAGAGTGGCTATGGCGCCATCTGTAGAGCGGTTGGAGCAATATGCGAACTGCAGAGGGTCCATTGAAGGAGGGAGCTGGGTCTTGATGTGCCTCATTACAAGCCTCTCAAAGCACTTCATGATGATGGGTGTGAGTTCAACAGGACAATAGTAATTGAGGCAAGACACTGGAGATTTCTTTGGCATGGAGACAATGGTGGTGGCCTTGAAGCACGCTGAAACAACGGCGCTGCTTAGCGAGATCTTTCCTGCTGCCACATTATTCTGCGCTCTAAAGCGTGCATAGAAACCATTCAGTACATCTGGCAGGGAGGCATCACTGTCACAGGACGGAGATGTTTTCCTGTAGTTGCTGAGGGCCCGAATGCCTTGCCACATGCGCCATGTGTCACTGGTATTTTGGAAGTATCCATGGTTTCTCTGAGCATGTGCGCTTCGCCTCTCTCATAGCTTGTGACAGTTTGGCCCTCTCTGTCCTTAGGGCCGCTTTGTCACCCACTCTAAAGGCTGAGTCATGGGCCTTCATTAGCGTGCACACCTCAGCAGTCATCCACGGCTTCTGATTTTTGCGTGTGGTGATGGTCTTGGAGGCAGTAACATCATCAATGCACTTGCCGATATAGCCAATCACTGATGCTGTATACTCTTCCAAGTTAACAGAATCACTTTCAGTGGCAGCCTCCCTAAACACATCCCATGCAGTCTGCTCAAAACGTTCCTGCTGGCCAGGTTTTCACCTGCCTCTGGTCTGAGGACCTAATGAGCGGTCTGTATGCAGGGATCAGCACTACACAAATATGATCTGAGTAGCTAAGGTGGCTCCATAAAATGGTCTGCATCTGACAATCACAAACTCTACCAGTGGAGAACAGTACTTTGCAACAAGCACTATTATAGTTCTTAGACTATTCCATGTTGAAGTAAACAACCTCCATGTGTTTTTCTCATCAGAGCTGCACTTCTGTCAGCACGAAACAAAGCCAGCCCATCCAGCTGAATGGCAGCACCAGGAATGCTGGCACTAAGCCACGTTTCAGTAAAAACCGAAATACAGCAGTCTCTGAACTCTTGCTAGGTAGTCTGCTGGAGTCTCATGTAGTCCAGTTTATTGTCCAGTGAGCAGACATTAGTGAGCAAGACAGATCGTAGAGCTAGCGAGTCCGGGCTATTAGCAGATCCCTGCAAGCTTGGTTCTCTTAGCAAACTGAGCTCATGTAGCATCTGCAGCAAGTTGTCTTTAAGGTTGGTTATGGGCTGTCTTCTTATCTATAGCAGGGTCTGGTGATGGTGAACATAAATCATGGTGGTTTCCATGTACTTGTGATGGAAAACAACTTGAAACTTAAACTAATAACTCAAAAAGTACCATATGTTGGACCCCATAATAATATGAATTTTTACTAGTGTTTTTTTTTTTTTTTAATATCAAGAATTTAATTTCTACTAGTGATCTGGTCACTACTAGTCATCTTGTCCATACAGGAGAAGCAATGGCTATGATTAAATAGAGTCTGTGCAGCAGCAGTATCATCAGGAGGGTCAATTCTTGCAGGTGTGGTACAGCAGGAAACTCCATGGTGGAACCGGTCCAGAAGGCTGGCGAGAAGTGGGCACCCGATCAAGGCAAAAGAAGCAACAGCATCAGACCACACTGGGTGGGCAGTTGTTCAGCTCGGCAAAAAAACAAACAGACAATTAGAATAAAAACAGAGCAGGTTCTGCTTGAGCATTGCCATCTAACAACTGATTAAAGACAGAACCCAACAGAGCCGTCCTTAATCATGTGGAACCCTTTTGTTTATTCACACATTAGTTTCAGCTCAGGGTGATTAAAGGCAACACTGAACTTTAACTTCACATGTTCAAGTATTTATGGTACTGCATAAAAGCGGGTATTATTTACACTGTAATGTTTAAGTGACTGAGCTTATTATGGACCTGTCGTACTTCATCATAGTTAAGTGGGCTGTTTGTTATCACATGATGCATTCATACAACTTAACAGTTTTTAGTCACTGTTAATAAACAATAATATTATAATATGCATAGTACTGTGTAAAGGTCTCAAGCATCTGAGAAAATTATCTGTAAAGCCACTGATCTGGGAAGAAAGTACAGTCTGTTGTGATTGCCAGATAGATGCCAGTGGGTGGAGCGGCATACCTTAAGATAATCAACTAATTTAAGACATATCAACAGAACAAACATGAAAATTTCATTGTCTTTTATTAATTTTAAGTAATTTTCATATGGGGGGCCCATAAGATCCTAGTTACACCACTGGTAGAAGAGGAGGAGGAGCTTTGAAAAAAGAGGTGTCAGTCAGATGCCCTATTTTAACTGTGTGTTTCGACACTAGAGGGCAGCAGTTCATTATTAACCTGAAACAAGGAGCTCTCAAATTACAGTAGTTAAATTGTAATACATTGTCAATGACAGTTACCAACAGTAACTAAACATTTGCTTGTATTTTTCATTAATGAGAATTTGATGAATGATGCTATAATTACTCTTTATGTTTTTCTTTATGGTTGTGTCATGCAAGGTTCATGATTTCAATGTGAACAGACGTTCTACAGTCTCTTTCTTTCATGCTCATGTTTTTATTGCATTTATAGCTCCCACCTGCTGATCATCAAATGTCTCAAAGCTAAGATGGTAATGGTTACAGTAACACTGTAATGTAGCGCATATCTCTTATTACTGTGATGTTGCAGTCGGGCTAATGTTAGCTTGTTTCCAAAGCTAAGGCTACTGGTTAGCATTGTTTTATTAATATCTTTGTGAAGAGCCCATAAAGCGGTTTGGTGTGCTAAATAAAAACAGCACAGACCTGCCTAGATGAGCATGAAATGTTTATATAGTCTAGTGCTGGTCAGGTGTTGGTTTAGCTGGTTTTGCTGGTGACCAGCCATGCTGGTCTAAAATGTTTTTTCTAGCAGGGGCTTGTCCTGATATCTATGTGTGCCTGTGCTCCCAAAGCTAATTGTTTTCATAGGCAGTTTACGGCATATTTAGCACTATTCACAACAGTTTCTGCCATCAAGCACACATCTAAGCACTGAAATAATATGATATACATTTTTAATATTGGCAATTATATTCCATAACAATGGTAGTTATAAGAATTATGAATAAAGAAATGAGGTGAGCCATAGTTTTAAACAGAGGAATTCACATTAACCAGTGAAAAGCAATGACTAGTGTCAGAGGGCTTATCAAACATTATCTATAAGACGCTTGTCATGTTAACATGAACAGGTGAGGAACTGCGAACAGGCGAGCGACCGCCCAGGCTCCAAGCCCCACCGAGCCTCCCGGTCCAGCGACACTATTTTACTCGATAAGAATTCTCTTTTAGATATGCTAGTTAGGCTGAGTTAACCTATAGACTCTTTTGGTCCTAAAATTTCGAGTTGCTTTCCCAGGGAGCGCCCACAGTCACCTCTTCATACCCTTTTAAACTGTGAAACAAGTTACGTTACCTGAGCCATTTCCGTTGTTTTGTTCATTTCTTTTCTTTTGTTTATTAACCCAGTTATCCAATTGTACTGTCATATTTAGCCAATAAAGTTTACTTTTGATTGAAGCATCCTGGGCACGAGTGTCTGTCTCTCTCCTTGCATTGGTCTGTAGACTTTAAACTAAATCCAAGTTACTCTGATTTCCTCTTAAGCAATAATAATCATATTCATAACTAGATTAAAATTGCAATAACTCCTACAAGTAATAGAGATATAATGTATTTAAAAGATGGCGTCTGTGAGTGAATACCTACAGAAAAATGCTGCACTCAGATTAGATCTGTCACTGGACTATAATGACCATTGACTACTGAAAATACACTTTAGTGCTGCACTGAACTGAACATCAACATTTAGTCCAGGATTAAAGTTGATCTGGGTTCTAGAATCGACCTCTAAAGCTGTTTTACTCACAGTAAAGAAAATAGTCTGTAGAGGTAAAACATTTACAGAAATGAGAGAAAAACATGATGTTTCATTGTGTTCTCTCTCCTCAGCCCCTGTTACTCTGGACCCCAACACTGCACATCCACACCTCCACCTGTCTGATGATCTCACTGCTGTAGAAAACAGGAACCAGAGATCATCACTTCCTGATAATCCAGAGAGATTTGATAAGTACACATGTGTTCTGTGTTCTGAGCCTTTTAACTCAGGGACTGCTGGGACGTCCAGGTTGAAGAAAGTGATGGCTGGTAACTGGGTGTGATAACAGAGTCTGTAACAAGAAAAGGAGACTCTTTCTGGGATTCAGTGTGGGGTCTGTGTTATTTCTATAACACACACTTTCACTGAGAGAGTTTTACCGTTTTTCTGTAATCGGTCTGTTGATCCTCTGAGGATCTTACCAGTGAATATTTTAAATATGTATATTTTAAATAATGTGTTTGTACCATTCCATCCTAACATGTCTGTGTGGAAATAAAATGCTGATTTAAAGTGTCATAGAGTGACTCCTGATATCAGTGCAACATTAGAAACGTTATTTGAGTGAGATTTCACTCATTTTCAGTGTAGATTTTATTTCTCTATCATCCTGCATTTTTCTCCATATACATAATGTAATAACACACCAACTCACCTGCTATAACAGTCTGAGTGTTTCAACCCACCTAAGTCATGGTTTAATTAAATAAAGACTAATAGTTTAAAATCATAATATAAAACTAAACTGACTGCACTTCAAGTCATTTTAAGTGTGTTATAACTGTTTAACCCATAAAATCCAAGGCTTATTATGTACTAAAGCTTAGTATTCAGTTACTACAGGTAGTTCAGTGCAACCTGGCTGAAGTATTGGCCACTGTGTTTGTTATCGGGCACTTCAAGTATCTGTGTGGCAGTGGGTGAATGCACAGCAACGGCCCCACTGGGAGGAGGCTGTCCTGTCTCCACACATAAAAGGGTTAATTGGCCAAGTTTGACACTCTTCACCTACAGTGGGTCTGGATTGAGCCATTGACTGGAAAGAAGAGATGGCTGAAAGTCAGGCCTAGTGGGCTGCAGGCGGAATTTTTAAGCCATGCATGGCTCAGTGGGATCTGGTCACTTTGCCGCCTCCAAAAGAGCTTCTACTGGGGACAGCTGAAGCAGGATGTAGAGGGCTATTGCAGAAGAAGTGACCTGTGTACTGCACACATAGGACCCCAAGGGCAGTCCTAGACCCAGTTGCAACAGTTTCTAGTGGGCGAGCCTATGCAATTGTTTTGGGGCAATATGGTTAACCATTCAAAAGCTATTGAAACTGTTTAATAAAAACTACCATTACAATTCAGCAGAAGTTAAACATAGCAATAAAAGAGCTATAGTATGTCATGTAGTTTGCACTTGCTTAAATACAACTTAGTTTGGAGTTTTACGGTCAATTGTTAAAAAAATATTTAAATTATTTTATTAACACCTGTCACTGGAGTTTGGTAGAAGTTAAAATGGCCAATATAATAGATGTGTGTTGCACTTGATTAAGTACAAGTTGTTTATGAACAACATGATCAGGTGTTTAAAGACTATGGATTATTATATATTAACTCAGTAAAGTTTGACAGAAGTTAAAGTTACAAACATACAAATAAAAGCTAATGACATTATTTAATAAAAAACTACTATTAGACTTCAACAGAAGTTCAGTAGAAGCTGCACTTGACTAAATACAACTTGTCTTGGAGGAAAATTACCAAATGTTCAAAAGCTTCTGAAACGATTTTACATCTATCACCACAGGCCACCAGAGGTTAAAATACAATACAAGAGGTGTAATTTAGGATTACACTTGATTAAGCATGACTGGTTTTGGGGCGATATGGTCAACTATTCCAAATCTATTGAAAGTATTTCTTTAAAAACTACCACAAATTATGATTTTATTAGAAGTTACATGTGCTAATATAAAAAGTGTAGTGTGTCATGTGGGTTGCAGTCGATTAAGTACAACTAGTTTTGGGACAATATAGTTCAAAACTGTTCAAAATTAAGTGAACTCAGCAGAATTCAGCAGAGGTTAAAGTTACCAATATGAGAGCTGTAGTACATTGTGTAGGAGACACATCATTCAGGCTCTTATCACAGTTTGACACATTCATGTTGCCGATGTAAGAGGTGTTGGTTGCACTTGATTAAATACGACTTGTTTAGAAGTAAAATGTTCAACTGTTCTAAAGTTACTGAAATGAATTCACATAAACCAGTCACAGGAGTTTAGCAGAAGCTATATTTGCTAATATAAGAGGCGGAGTATGTCATGTGGATTGCGCTTGACTAAGTACAACTAGTTTTGAAGAAGTATGATCAACTGTTCAAATGTTATTGAAGTTATTTATCAAAAAAAGTACAACCAGAATTCAGCAGAGGTTAAAGTCACCAATATGAGAGCTGTAGTATGTTGTGTAGGGGACACATTATTCAGACTCTTATCACACTTTGACACATGTTCATGTGGCCAATACAAAAGATGCTGGTTGCACCTGATTAAGTACAACTTGTTTTAAAGCAAAATGGTCAACTGTTCTGAATTTCTTTTATTAATTTGCATAAACCTAAAATTAATTAGCATAGGAGTTATATTGGGTAATATGGGAGGTTTAATGTCATGTAGGTTGCACTTGATTAAGTACGACTAGTTTTGGAGCAATATAGACAACCATACATAAGCTATTAGCTAACAACTACTTGCTACTCTGCTTACCAGTTTAAGAGGCAGGACAGCGAGGCAACTGTGATCTGTCGCAGCTCCTCTGATGAACACTCACATAAGCTATAAGTTTTGTTGACACAGTGCAACGCAATGCTGCCAACCCAAACAACACAAAGGGCGTGCAGGGTGGAGAGGTACATGCAGGGCATTCTAAGGAAAAAATAGTGCCCAAATAAAGCATATTTTGTCAAATTTAGCAGTGTTTTACCATTATGATCAACATATAAGGCACATGTAAGTTCACTGCTCATTTTGGATAGGAGATAAAATGGTGATATTTGTAGTTTAGACATATGGATGTCTGGTTCCTAACACTACAGTGGTGAACATTTTGACTCTGTAAATGTCTCTAGAAAGGTGCGTTTTGCACCATCCGCTCTGAAGGATCTCAACTAGTGAATGATTAAGTAATTTTGCAAAATTGGTGTAGTTCCCCTTTAACCTGGGGAACTCCAAAACGGCTTCTGTTGTTTTCACTTGTCATATTTCAAATATTTTATACCTTATTCATGCATTGTTTGTACACTGATCCATAAATAAAAAGACATCTACAATTGGTCCATTTTTGTGTCTGAACCTATTCGCGCCCCCTTTCCCAGAGGAAAATCAAAAGTGTGTGGGAAAAAAAAAACAAACTCAAGGGTTTTCTTTGAGAGAGAAAGACGGAGTGACACATACACAGACAGAAAACATCACAGAGATTCTTTCATTAATTAAACAGATCTATCATGGATAGATCTCAAGTATGGGACTACTTTCATTTTGACAGACAAAAAAATAAATAAATAGATAAAAAATAAATCAAAATAAGAGAGAGAGAGAGAGAGAGAGAGAGAGAGAGAGAGAGAGAGAGAAGAGAGATGAGATATGACCAAAGGAACTAAACTGCCAGGTATTTATAACTGTGATGTCCAGAGTTCACCAATCAACAGGAACAATCATAATAAAATAGCAGTGGAAAAAGATCACAAAAAACTAAAATGACAGTAAATGGCAGTGAATATGAGGAAAAGATATTTAAAATTTAAAATCAATATTTCCTCCATAGATTATATGTTTAATTTCAAAGACCTGGATGTTGTTTACTAAAATGAAGTAAACTGGCTGATTATTTTCAAGGAGCTCTCATCTGAGAGCTCCTTGTTTCAGGTTATTAATGAACTGCTGCCATCTAGTGTAGAAAGCACATAGTTAGAATAGAGCATCTGGCTGACTCCTGCCTTTTTCAAAGCTCCTCCTCCTCCACACCTCTCTACCTGTTGGAGGAAGTGAATCTCGTACTGTCTCTCTGATCTTTTTCATTCTGCATTCACTTCACTCAGAGACACCAATGAGGAGCTTTTAAACAGTGACTGTATGTGTTTGTTTCTTGATGTGTGATTCTGAAAGGAGCTAAAACTCACTCAGTGGGTTGAAGGGCTACGGTGGCTGATTCTCAACTGTGCTGCTCTGATCATTACAGACGTCCTAAAAGTGAAGGTGGAGTTTGGACTAAAGGAGCCATTACAGAGAAACGGCACAGCAGCAGTTGGAGGAAATGGCTGCTAGAAACCCTCTTTCAGAAGAAGAGCTTTCCTGTCCTGTGTGCTGTGAAATCTTCAGGGATCCTGTTTTTCTGTCGTGTAGCCACAGTGTGTGTAAAACCTGTCTGCAGAAGTTCTGGGAAAATAAGGAGTCTCGAGAATGTCCAGTTTGTAGGAGAAGATGCTCTAA
>NW_023494802.1:36647769-36721951 GCF_904425465.1 Colossoma macropomum | reverse complement strand
AATGATAACATGTGCGAAACATGCAAACAAACCTTTACGTACAGTGGTAACACTTTACATTAAGGGTCGCTAATCAATCATTAAATATATAATAATCAACTATTAGTTTCCCATTATTTAGTTATTAGTTAACTCTTCATTAAGCATTAGCTATTACTTAGTAATTGATTAAGCACTTATCAATTAGTAATTAAGTACACTGTTAGTTGATACGTTAGTTTGTCGTTAGTTTGTGGCTTACTTACTCATTATCTGTGTGCTAATTGCTGCTTATTACATTGTTAATTAACTAATAAGTATTTTTCTTCATATAAAGAAGTAACGTGATAACTTACTAGCACCTATGTGTTAATCCCGCTAATTATCTGTTAATTAACTTTCCATCACCTCCATATATTCAGTTGCTTCACTTTTCTCACTTTGGTTCTTGTTCATTAAAGATGCTTATGGTCACATCTGACCGTAAGATGAGTGCACACAAATTCATGGACGGTTTTGTTATTCATCACGTTCATCTTGGCATATCTGTACTCATATCTGGTAGGAGTGCATGTAAATTTGGGCATAAATGCTGGATTTGTGGCTAATTAACCAAAACTATTATCAACATAATCTGTAACTGCAAAAATAAGAACAACAGTAGAAAATTTCAATAATACTAATTTGTGTGCAGGACAGTCCAGTACAAAAGTGGATGTACTTACTTTACATGCGCATTGATATAAACAAGTGCGGCAACTATTTCATGTTCCGTTTAAAGACACATTACACTGTGCTTTTGTTTCATACTACTGACTCACAAACACAGCTTCGGTCATACACTGCAATAATACAGCGTTTATTTTAGGGAATTTACTACACTAAACAATCACTCTACTATGTTAACAACACTGAGTATTTAGTTTTATTTCACATTTTATTTTTTTCCAGTTGTTTTCATTTTAATACTATTAAGTTTGGTCAGCAGGGGAGGAGTGCACTCACTGCTGGACATCTAACTCCACCCATGAGCACAGCCATTAGCTTTCATCCCAAACACTGCCGTTTTATTGGCTGGCTACTGAAACATCTGCATGAATTAGTGTGTGCTTCATGTAAATGATATGTAAATGAGGTGCTGGTCGGCTGGTTTCATGCACTGAAGCTGATTTATCATTTATGCTCAAATCTCCACTTGTTTCCACATCGTACAAAATTGTTATGAATCAGACGCAGAGCAGTTCATACCTTATAAAAGGAAAAAAGGTGTTCTTTTTTATGTAACTTTGATGATTAATGGGCCATTAGATCTTTACATTTTGACTATTAATTACTTCTTAAATTCCACTTAATCAACCATTCATTGCTTCTTAAATTCCTCTTACTTAACCGTTAATTACTGCTTTTGTGTCCCTCCAAGTAAAGTGACAACACAAAAGCAGTAATTAATGGTTAAGTAAGAGGAATTTAAGAAGTAATTAATGGTCAAACTGTAAATATCTAATGGCCATGGCCATGAGTCGCGGATTAAGCATTAGCAGTGAACTATAATGCTCAAATACTGAGCTACAACAGACATATGTTAGTTTTCGTGCACTATCATGACAAAAGGAAGTGAATGGAAGCACTGATTTAACTGTAACCACAGCTAAAATGCTGTGTGTGGTGCAGCCCTGCTTACTGCTGCTGCAGCTGCTCACATCAAGCAGTGTCTCTGTAGTTGTACAACATGCCAGCGATTTCTGTAATATTTCTGTTTTCAAAAGAAATTAAAGTTCTTCTGTGTAGTATGAATTTGGTAGACGTTGTTTAGCTGTAGCTAGGTTAGCTAGCAGCGCTAGAAGCCATTTCTAACTGTAGCTGTGTTCCCAAAATAAGGAAGCTAGTTAGCTTTCATTAGCTGCTGGCACCAGCCGGCTAACGTGGAGCAGGTTCTGTGACACATTTAGCTACAGGATGCAGAGACTTCTGACATAAACACAAACAAAAACTTTTATATGTAAAGTCTATTTTACAGACCTCGTTTAAACTGTATTAGCTTACTGTAGGCTAGCAAGCTACAGTCGCTAATTAGCTAGCCTACCGTTAGCAGTTTGAGGAACACCAGCTTTGAATGAGCATCAAACTTTACAGCTAAGTTAGCTCTAACGCTAGCTATGTTAGCGATCTGCCAAACAGCATTATTCTTATGGTTTCATGGCAATTTTTGAAGCAGCACTTCAGAAAACATCCACCTTTCACTGCTCAGTCAAAAACGAGACTCCCAGCTGAAAAAAACATCTGAAAAAGCTGCTTCATGTTAGCCGGGCTAGTTTGGTTAGCGGTAGCTTCTAGCCAGTATAGCTAGCTTAATATAAACAGTCTATAACATTCATGCTACATATAAAAGCTTTTCTTTCTTTTGAAAACAGAAGATTACAGAATTGCTGGCGTGTTGTACAAAGACACAGAGATAGCTTGATGTGAAGCAGCTGCAGCAGAACTGCAGTAAAAACAACATACAGCATTTTAGCTCTGTTTACAGTTAAATCAGCGCCTCCGTCCACTTCTTACTCTCACTGTCACAACCGTGCAGGAAAACTAAAATACAGCTGTTGTAGCTCAGAGTTTGAGCGATACAGTTCACTACTAAACACTCTGACATCGCGTCTGCAGTAGCCATATAGAGAGGAAGTGAGTTTTACCCTGCTAAGGCTTAAACCGGAAGTAATCACGAATCTTGTGAAAAGGGCCCATTAATCATCAAAGTTACGTAAAAAAAAGAACACCTTTTTTCCTTTTATACGGTAAGAACTGCTCTCAGTCTGATTCATAACAATTTTGTACGATGTGGAAACAAGTGGAGATTTGAGCATAAATGATAAATCAGCTTCAGTGCATGAAACCAGCCGACCAGCACCTCATTTACATATCATTTACATGAAGCACACACTAATTCATGCAGATGTTTCAGTAGCCAGCCAATAAAACGGCAGTGTTTGGGATGAAAGCTAATGGCTGTGCTCGTGGGTGGAGTTTGATGTCCAGCAGTGAGTGCACTCCTCCCCTGCTGACCAAACTTAATAGTATTAAAATGAAAACAACTGGAAAAATTAAAATGTGAAATAAAACTAAATACTCTGAGTGTTGTTAACATAGTAGAGTGATTGTTTAGTGTAGTTAATTCCCTAAAATAAACGCTGTATTATTGCAGTGTATGACCGAAGCTGTGTTTGTGAGTCAGTAGTATGAAACAAAAGCACAGTGTAATGTGTCTTTAAACAGAACATGAAATAGTTGCAGCACTTGTTTATATCAATGCGCATGTAAAGTAAGTACATCCACTTTTGTACTGGACTGTCCTGCACACAAATTAGTATTATTGAAATTTTCTATTGTTGTTCTTATTTTTGCAATTACAGATTATGTTGATAATAGTTTTGGTTAATTAGCCACAAATCCAGTATTTATGCCCAAATTTACATGCACTCCTACCAGATATGAGTACAGATATGCCAAGATGAACGTGATGAATAACAAAACCGTCCATGAACTTGTGTGCGCTCATCTTACGGTCAGATGTGACCATAAGCATCTTTAATGAACAAGAACCAAAGTGAGAAAAGTGAAGCAACTGAATTTATGGAGGTGATGGAAAGTTAATTAACAGATAATTAGCGGGATTAACACATAGGTGCTAGTAAGTTATCACGTTACTTCTTTATATGAAGAAAAATACTTATTAGTTAATTAACAATTTAATAAGCAGCAATTAGCACACAGATAACGAGTAAGTAAGCCACAAACTAACGACAAACTAACGTATCAACTAACAGTGTACTTAATTACTAATTGATAAGTGCTTAATCAATTACTAAGTAATAGCTAATGCTTAATGAGAAGTTAACTAATAACTAAATAATGGGAAACTAATAGTTGATTATTATATATTTAATGATTGATTAGCGACCCTTCATGTAAAGTGTTACCCATATTTCAATTGTGACTTGTTGTATCTCCTGATGTATGATGAGTGAATCAGACTCCCGGAATGGCAGACTCCCGGCTGCTAATGTGAGACCTTTGATTCACTTTCAAGGTTTTATTCAGACTGCAGCAGTAACATAGAGACACAGTCGAATCGCTAACTAATCTGAGCTAAGTAAGTAGGGTCTTTTTGTACAGTTTCTGTTTTACTGTGTTGTTTCAGAATTATAATAACAGGTTTTGATTTCATTTTGTGAACTCAGGGATGTTTTCACAATTGGACTGTTCACAAATAAAAAAATGACTCAGTAAACAACTTATGTACTCTAACTTTTAGTGTGAGATGTTAATGAGCATCATTAGTCCCTAATGAAGAACAACAACACCTCATTCATTTTCTAATATGCAGTAAATACATAATCACTTGGTAATATTTATAACCAAGTGAATTTGAAGGCAGGACACCTACACAGTCATATATTTCCATGAGCCCTCTCTTCAACTGACCCTGCCCTCAAGAGAACTTTAAAGGAGAAGTATTGTTCACACAAAACACTGGCACACATGCTCCTTCAGAAAGGAACAGTGTTTTTCTTTTCTAAAGATGAGAGATAAGCAGACTGGTCTACTGAATACTCTAGTATTTTAGCAGTTGCCCCATTTGTAGACTGATGTGTAAATTGGCACGCTATCAAATATGAAGAGGTGCATTAGCCTTTTAAGGTTTCTGATCAAAACAAACACATGAGTGTGGTGTGATGCCCCCAGCCTTCTCTGAGCATACTTTTTTCTGTGAATAGAAATAGAAGATATAATCCATTATATTGTAGAGACTGCACACTGTGTAATGCATTTCACTACTGTTAGAAGTGTTGGAATACACTACATCAGTTAGCAGCAACCTTGTGAGACTCAGCTATTTAGTAATTACTGTTGAAATGATTGGTAAATTCTGAGTAGTTATTCTAAGAAATCATCACTACTAAGTAATTCTCGCTCAGTAGTTACCTACTAAGTAGTTAACTAGTAGTCCTTTGTAGTTAAGAGTAGCTGCTTAAGTGGTAATGTGGCAATTCTCATTTGTTCCTGATTAATTACTTATTAACTATGAAACAGTATTGTAAAGTGTAACCATTCCTTTTTTCCTCAGTTAAAGAGCTTTGGACAGTAGGATGCTGGAATTACAGCTACTGAGTGCTTATTGGTTAGTATACTACTACTGAGTGCTATTTGGTTAGCACCATTGTAAAGTTCAATAAGTAGAGTTCACAAGAGCTCAAAAATACACTATATTGCCAAAAGTATTCGCTAGCCTGTCTTCACATGCATATGAACTCGAGTGACATCCCATTCTTAATCCATAGGGTTTAATATGATGTCGGCCCACCCTTTGCACCTATAACAGCTTCAACTCTTCTGGGAAGGCTTTCCACAAGGGTTAGGAGTGTATTTATGGGAATTTTTGACCATTCTTCCAGAAGTGCATTTGTGAGGTCAGACACTGATGTTGGACGAGAAGGCCTGGCTCACAGTCTCCACTCTAATTCATCCCAAAGGTGTTCTATCAGGTTGAGGTCAGAACTCTGTGCAGGCCAGTCAAGTTCTTCCACACCAAACTCGCTCATCCATGTCTTTATGGACCTTGCTTTGTGCACTGGTGCACAGTCATGTTGGAACAGGAAGGGGCCGTCCTCAAACTGTTCCCACAAAGTTGGGAGCATGAAATTGTCCAAAATCTCTTGGTCTGCTGAAACATTAAGAGTTCCTTTCATTGGAACTAAGGGGCCGAGCCCAATGCCTGAAAAACAACCCCACACCATAATCCCCCCTCCACCAAACTTTACACTTGGCACAACGCAGTCAGACAAGTACCGTTCTCCTGGCAACTGCCAGACCCAGACTCGTCCATCGGATTGCCACACGGAGAAGCGTGATTGGTCACTCCAGAGAACATGTCTCCACTGCTCTAGAGTCCAGTGGTGGCGCTTTACACCACTGCATTCGACACTTTGCATTGCGCTTGGTGATGTAAGGCTTGGATGCAGCTGCTCAGCCATGGAAACCCATTCCATGAAGCTCTCTACGCTGTTCTTGAGCTAATCTGAAGGCCACATGAAGTTTGGAGCTCTGTAGCGATTGACTCTGCAGAAAGTTGGCGACCTCTGCACACTATGCGCCTCAGCATCCGCTGACCCCGCTCTGTCATTTTATGTTGCCTACCACTTCGTGGCTGAGTTGCTGTCGTTCCCAATCGCTTCCACTTTGTTATAATACCACTGACAGTTGACTGTGGAATATTTA
Source organism: Colossoma macropomum (assembly GCF_904425465.1). Lineage (NCBI taxonomy): Eukaryota > Metazoa > Chordata > Actinopteri > Characiformes > Serrasalmidae > Colossoma > Colossoma macropomum. The sequence continues at coordinate 36,715,705 of NW_023494802.1, read as the reverse complement.
GTAGTGAGGAAATTTCACAACTGGACTTGTTGCACAGGTGGCATCCAATCACGGTACCACACTGGAATTCACTGAGCTCCTGAGAGCGACTCATTCTTTCACAAATGTTTGTAGAAGCACTCTGCATGGCTAGGTGCTTGGTTTTATACTGTGGCCATGAAAGTGATTGGAACACCTGAATTCAATGATTTGCATGGGTGAGTGAAAACTTTTGGCAATATAGTGTATAACAGCAGTGTTAAAATGTGTTATGCTGTTCTCTGTTCATAAAATTGATGCATTATTCTATGTAAAAAATGTTTAAGGATTTACAAACTATGATTTTCCTCAAATGCTTCATATTATAATCTCTTCATTTTAGACTTTGAAAGACATTACTGAGTGGCAGTTATCGCTACACATGTCTAATGGTCCTGACCCAAGTTGGAAAAAAACATCTAGAATAGAATTTCGAATAGCACACCTAAAAATACCTTTTGGTGTCTGATTTATAATAAGAAACCTACATTATGAAAGTCAAATATGAGTCAGACACAATTTATTGTTTGTCTATGAATTGTTTTAGAATCAGCGCACCACATGTGGCAAACATGCTCATCACATACACTAAGAGGACTTCAATCAACAGCTACTATACGAACACTGTATGTTGCTGTTAAAGTCTGAGTAGAATGATAAATCAATGTGATGATCAGTTATTAATCTCAGTGTTACTGAGCTCTGCTAAAGCCTGAGTAGACTGATAAATCAATGTGATGATCAGTTATTAATCTCAGTGTTACTGAGCTCTGCTAAAGCCTGAGTAGACTGATAAATCAATGTGATGATCTGTTATTAATCTCAGTGTTACTGAGCTCTGCTAAAGCCTGAGTAGAGTGATAAATCAATGTGATGATCAGTTATTAATATCAGTGTTACTGAGCTCTGATAAAGCCTGAGTAGAGTGATAAATCAATGTGATGATCAGTTATTAATCTCAGTGTTATTGAGCTCTGCTAAAGACTGAGTAGACTGATAAAACAATGTGATGATCAGTTATTAATTTCAGTGTTACTGAGCTCTGCTAAAGCCGAGTAGACTGATAAATCATACTTTTTTATGCATTGTAACAGAATACATTGCTGAATACATTTAGGACTGTGTATTTATTATCCAGCCATCATTACTTTTTCAAAGTATTTTGCCAAACCCTGATTAGGTACAGGTTGTATTTATAAAATTAACAAAGTTAACAATTTGACAAATCATTCCAAACTTTCCAAGAAAACAATCTAAGATTATTTTAATGTGTGATCCAATGTTTTATGTGCGTCCAGTAGACTTATTTCCATGAACTGTTCTAACCTGAAAGCACAGTTGCTCTTCATTTACATATACATGTCTGCTGTGGAGTACATAGTGGTTTTGTCATCCAGCTTGTTTCCTGGTGTGGTTTCACTGTTATTATTGTTCCTAAGCAAATGTAGGTTAGATGCAAGTTTATTTCCTTATCATTGCAGTCATAACATGCATCACTGCAACCTGCTCAGACGGACACATAATCTAATAAATATTTGAATGTGGTCCAAAAAATACAAACTCAATTACAAGAAAGGTTGGACAGTATGTGAACTGTTATAAAAAGCTGTGATTAGTACATTCTATTTGACCTGTAATAAATTGAAAATGGTACAAAAATACAGTATTTGTTGTTTTACCTAATAGACTTCATTGTTTTCTGGAAATATATGCTCATTCATGCCTGCAACAAATTTCAAATAGGTTGAGAGCATGTTTACCACTGTGTTACATCACCTTGTCTTGTATGGGACCTGAAGACACAAACTGATTCAGTTTGGACAGTTTTGGACTGTTTTTTGGCTGTTCAGCCATAGGGGCCCTTTGTTTTTAATATTTTGAACTTGATAAGACACATTTAAAAGGGGACAGTGCTAGACTGCAGACAGGTAAGTCTAGCACCTCACTCTCTGATCAGGCATGTTGAAATAAGCATGAATCTCCCTTAAAATATGGCATCTGAAAGGCAGCATATGTGATATTCAAAATGTAATGAGCATTCATAGTGCTTTCACAGAAGTGCAAGCTACTCACATATACTTCCTAATATCAGGACAAACCCTGGCTTTTTAACTTTATGCTGGTAATCTGGATGGTCCTTTTCTACTTTGACCTGGAGAACAAAATTTTTTTTCTGCAACAGTCTGAAAGGTGGACTCTTCAGACCACAATATACGATTCCACATCAGTCCATTTCAGATGAGCTTGAGCCCAGAGAAGTCGGCAGCAATTCTGGACATTGTTGACATGTGGCTTACATTGTGCATAGTGTAGCCTTAACTTCCATTTGTCAATGCAATGACGAGTGGTGTTTGTACAATATTTCTGAGCCAATGTGGTGATATCCTTCACAGAAGCATGCTGGTTTGTAACGCAGTACTGTTTGATGAGATCAAATCTCAAGGGCGTTCAGGTGTGATTTTTGGTATTGTCCCTTACACACAGAAATTTTTATGGATTCCCTGAATCTTTTGATGTTATTGTACACTGTAGAGAGTTTAATACCTAAAATCCTTGGCTGAGGAACATTATACCCAAATTGTTGGATTTTTTTGCCAATGCATTTTTGGCAAATGTCAAGCCTCGACCCCACTCCCTAAGCAGTAAGACCCTACTTAACTAAGCAGTAATAAGTAGTAATGCTTACTGCAAAATCTTACTGCAAAAAAGTCCAGAAATTCGAGGGAAAGCCATGGCAGTGGGTGATTTAATGTTTCAAATTCTTCCTAATGTATTAGATTCAGCAGTATGCCACAAAAAAGTGCAGATAACACAATGTGCAAACTGCAAAACATGGCAGCATTAGCTCTTTAGTTGAATGGCTGAGTCAGGCATCTTTCAATATTCACTCATTTCCTGCTGGCACAACGGCCCATTTGCAGGACTAATGTCCTAACAGTGACCGAGAAACTCCAGTCAGCAAGATCAGCTAAACTGTCATCTGTGCTGATTCTTCTCGACCTCTCAGCAGCTTTTGACATGGTCAACCATACAATCCTTCTGGACGTCCTCACCAACTTTGGAATCACTGGCTATGCATGGAAGTGGTTCAAGTCCTATCTGGAGGACCGCTCTTATCAGGTAACATGGAGAGGGTCCACATCCTCTCCATGCAGGCTCTCCATCGGTGTCCCACAAGGCTCAATGCTGGGCCCTTTTCTCTTTTCTCTTTACACTAGCTCTCTTGGTGATGTAATATCATCTGATGGCTTCTCTTATCATTGTTATGCTGATGACACTCAACTAATGCTTTCTTTCTCACCCTCTGACACACAGGTTTCCAGTCGCATCTCAGCATGTCTGTCTGACATCTCTTCATGGATGGCAGCTCACCACCTGAAGCTCTCCTAGCAAGACTGAGCTGCTATTCATCCCTGCAACTACTGGTCCTCATCATGATCTTGCTATCTCATTTGAGAACTCTCTGATTGTTCCATCTGTAGAGGCAAGAAGTTCTGATTCTGGATGGCCAGTTATCGTTCTCGACTCACATCGCGAACCTAACTCGGTCATGCAGATTTCTCCTGTACAACATCTGGAGGATCCGACCCTTTCTCACTCAAGAGGCCATGCAGGTACTAGTGCAGTCTCTTGACATCTCAAGGCTTGACTACTGCAACTCGCTCTTGGCTGGTCTTCCAATGCAGGCCATCAAGCCTCTGCAACTCATCCAGAATGCAGCAGCACGGCTCGTCTTCACTCTCCCCAAGTTCAGCCACGTCACCCCACTGCTGCACTCCCTTCACTGGCTTCCTGTAGCTGCACGCATCGGATTTAAAACCCTAATGCTTGCCTACAAAGCCAGAAATGGACCAGCCCCTACCTACTTGATGGCAATGGTGAAATCTCGAACTGTACCACAAGCCCTGTCTTCAAATGCAGACTGAAGACACATCTCTTTATACAGCACTTAAAGCACTTAAATGAACACTGAATTAAGTATTGATTGCAATGTATTGTACTGAACTTATGTACTGTGTTGTATTGTATTGCACTGTTCTGTGTTTAACTCTGTTCCTTTTTCTCTCGGTATCAACAGTGACTTTTTGTTTCTAGCAGTATCTGAGCTCAGGACTGGTTTTCTCTCTAACTTATTGGTAACTAGCAAAGATACTTTCTCTAGATAGACAAAGCACTTCTTGTAAGTCACTCTGGATAAGAGTGTCTGCTAAATGCTGTAAATGTAAATGTAAATGTAATGTGTCCACTAGCCTCTCTGTCAATCAGCTGCATTAGACAACAGTGCCGTCTCATGACCTGTTGCTCCCATCAAGAGAAGATGGACTTCCAACAGAGTCTGATACGTAGATATATAAGCATAAGTGTACGTTATACACATATGAGACAAATGACTTGAGAAATTTTTGGCTTGAAACAAAACTGAGACAAGCCAGAGCCAAATTTTTTGACAAGCCTGAGAAGCTGTGACATGCTCATGTGTACACACAGTAGTTTTATCTATATATTATTTATATAGTTCTTTTTTAGGTACTGTAGTGGATAGAGTCCTGACTCCTCACAACCCCAAAACCTAATAGCTTTGGCTCCTCAAAGTCCAGACCCCTAACCTGAGGGGTTATCAACCTTCTACTAAAGATACATAATGAAGCAATAAAAAAAAACTCTTGCTGGAGACCACAGAGTGACTCTTAACTAAAACTTTTGAGTAACAAAAAAACTCTAAATTGCAATCACTCATCTTGGTTCACTCCATGGAAACTGGAGACATCAAGAATGAGACTGTTGCAAGAATCTATCACAAAGTTATCCATTTCTGGATTTTATTGATATTTCAAACATGGACCCATAGCACCCCCCAGTGCTGAGAATGAGGCACACCACACCAGCACAAAACCATTTCCCCATGTTTGGTTTATATTACCTCTGCTATTTGAAGCTTCATATTGTCATAAGCGATATCATCTACATGTTACTTAGTCAATTCCCTAAAAATGTATGTTTTTTCTTTATTTAGATGCTAGGTGTATGAAATGTATCACATTAGTAATTTATTGATGTAGTCATTTGATTGGGACTTTCATCTAGTGTCCCTGGAGTGGATGAACGGATGCAATGGAGCAAAAGAGTTTGGGAGAAGACCCATCAGTGAATTGAGACTGCTCTTCGACAGAACAAGCAACAAGCGGATTGCCACCGAAGTGACACCCCCTCCTACCAGCCTGGAGACCAGGTATGGCTGTTGACTCTGGAATTCAGGTTGAGAAAAGCAGAAAACTAGACCCTACATACATTGGCCCCTTTAAGGTTGTTGAGAAAATAAATGATGTTACCTATAAACTTGACTTGCTTCCTTGTTACCATGTTTCATCACTGTTTCATGTTTCCTTGCTCAAACCTGTTGTTCCAGGTCCGTTGGATGAGGTTTCGTTGGCAGAGGACATTGATGGGACCCCAGTCTATGCTGTGCGACCGCTGCTGGACTCCGGGAGGTGTGGCAGCCAGCTGCAAGTATCTCGTCGACTGGGAGGGATGCTGGGTGCCTGCTGGGGACATCCTGGACCCTGGACTGACTGAGGACTTCCACACCCAGCACCCAGAAAAACCCACTCCTCCTCCTTAGGGATGCATCTCCCAGATCAGTTCCTGGTCGTCATCGGCAGAGTTCATCATCAGTTTAGCAACGCGGCAACTCTGGGCATGTTCCCTGTTGGTCCTCCAGTGGTGTGTGTGTGTGGGTGGGGTATCGCCGTTGACCTCGTCCCTTGGCCATCCTGGACTCTTTTCGGGAAGAGGGGGGCTTACTGTCACGCACCCTCCCGACCTCGACTAATCTAATGTGAACGAAAACTTGAATCACTTGAACCAGGTGTTTCATCAACTTGACACTGAAATTGACAAAAGTAACTTTTATGAAAACTTGTCTACACACACATTTGCAATCTGAGCTACAGATGTGCATATAGATGTGCATATAGATGTGCAAATGCATATTATATTTAGGGAAGGAATAACTGGTCAGGTGTGTTGTTGTGCCAACTGTATGAAGAGTTTTGAAAAAGATAACTTATAACTAAAAATGCTTATTAACAAAACACTGTACATCAGTTAGTCACTCCAGTGAAGACCAGTGATGACCAAACTCCTGGGGTATCAGACCATTATCACATACACAACTCAAGAACTATTTTGACTCAAACTCTACGTTAGTCCAGTGCACCTGATTTAGATGAGTCAGCTGCGTTTGATGACCAGTCAAACCTGGGGTGGTGAACTCCAGTCCTGTAGGGTCAGGGTCCAGCACAGTTTGACGATTTTCCTACTCTGACACACCTGGTTCAACTCAGGAGAAAATCACCAGATTTGGTAGAAGAGACACAGCAGGAATATCACCAAAAATTTTTATGTCAACAAGATGACAGTGAAAATGTTACATTATAAGGGCAACTAGAACCGTGCTGCCACAGTCTTAGACAGCTTACTGTTGACTCTAGAACACCTGAATAACTAATTAAAGGCTGAATGTGCTTCATAGGAAGAATCACTATAATGTGCAGGATTGTTTGGACCCCTGTGCTGCATGAACACGATTGATGACCATTAACCATTAACTGAGACAGAATGTGCCTGGCTTTGCATGACATGAAAAACATCAAGCATACACTTACTGCAAAATTTCCCAACTGTTCTCCAAATAGTTCTGTATTTATTAATATTGATTAATTTTCTCTATTTCCTCTTAAAAATCCTGCTTAACTGCTTATTGAATGCTTATATCTAACTGAGCTGAGCTGACATGTGAACAAAAATGGAATAATATTAATTTAAAGAAATTAAATGTATCTTTAATAATATGAATAAACAATTTTCAATTTGATTAAACAAATATTCATTATTCTCAGCTACACAAATTCAAATGGTGTTTTTGACCTTTATTTAATCTAAGTATGCTACACCGTGTCTGAGTCTTATAGGGCATTTAATTATTGACTAAAATCTAAAGGCCTAAAGGGTCTACTAGAAGCTCTTGCTAAGCAATTTGCAATTTCAATACAGAACAATTTGATGGTCCCAAACATCTTTCAAAACACTGTTTGGCTTGTAGCAGACTCAAACTATAACAGAGTAACTGAACGCTAGTTAAAAAGTATATGAACTCTGTACTTAAGTAGTTTTCGTGTATCTGTACTTTACTGAAGTATTTTTATTTTGAGTGACTTTTTACTTTCTCTCCACTACATTTCAAAGTCAAATATCTTACTTTTTACTCCGCTACATTCTATCGTTCCTTTTGGTTTATGTGTGTATAAAAACGTAATGTGTCAAAACGAAAGATGTGTGAAGCAAGAACACCAATCAGGGCACAGCGCACACTTAGTTTTGAGCTTGTTTTGACCTGTTGGTCATACCGACCCAGTGCAGCACACGGTTCAACGTCAGTGCAGCAGTGTAAAATTCTGGGAGTGTCTATTCAACATAAATGATGAACTAACCTAACTTTGTGTAAACAGACCACAATATAGAAATATGTACACATAAGCAGTCGTGACTGACGTGTCTTTTTTCTGAATTTATACAAACACTATTTCATTTTATAGTAAATTTGTTTTGGCTAGTTTATGTTTATGAACAGAGACCTACAGATGGAATACAGTAAAGGAAAACTCATTTGTGATCCTGAGTTTAAAGCAGGTTTTTATTAAACTTAAACTTGTAACTAAGTTGCAAATAAATCTTAAACTGAAACTTTGCTTGTCTGCAAAAAGTTATTTCAGAGCCACTCGGTTCTACCTAATGGAAACTGTTTGCCTTCAGTGTTTTGTTCTATGATAATTTTAATAGACATCAGCGACTAATAATGACATTCTATTAAAAGACTGGTTTACCAAGAGAGACACTGGAGTGTTTTCACCTAAAATGAGTTCATGAAGCAAGAGTCTTGTTACAAAAATGGTAATAAGACATTAGAGTCATAATTAATCTTTTAATACTTTTACTTTCAATACTTAAGTACATTTGAAAGCAAATACTTTTGTAGTTTTACTCAAGTGGAGGTCTAAAGGGAGGAACTTCTACTTTTACTGGAGTAATATTTTACATTGGGTATCTCTACTTTAACTCAAGTACATGATTTGTGTACTTCGTCCACCACTATACAAACACTATTTCTAATAACAATAAGAAGAAGAAGAAGAAGAAGAAGAAGAAGAAGATGATAATAATAATAATAATAATAATAAGAAGAAGAAGAAGAAGAAAAAGAACAACTGTACAAGAAGAATTTGACTGTACAAAATTCAAACAAAATTCATTTTCACTTAGAAAATCAGCAAAACATGTCATTCACTAAGCTGGAGTGAAGGGTCTATCACCACTGTAGTTTCAGAAGAAAACTGCAAAGGATCTGAACAAGAAACTGCTACTTTCTCAGATACTGCAGTTTCAGCTGCTTCAGAATCATTAATAAAAGAAGGAACTCGTTTTTTTTTTTTTTTCTCCTGAAATACCTGCATGTGCAAGAAAAGATATTTTCAACATTTAGAGGATACATGCCAATGTGTAACTATACAAAAAGAGAGATATGAAAAATCATAGAAAAAAGAAAGAACTATGTTTCCTCTGTAACAACTGACTGTTCAAAACCAGGTATTTTCAACAACAGTAGAACACATGCGAATCTGGAGCAACGCAACAATAAACATAAAGAAAAACATTAATAAAAGAAGGAACTGTTTACCTGCACATGCAAAACAAGATACTGTCAACAATGATAGAAAGCACACAAATATGGAACAATGCAAAACAAAACTCATGGAAAACAGTGGACGGTGTAGTTTATGCATCACATTCAAATATTCAGCAGATGCTGGATTAGATAGTGCTGTTGTTTTTGTTCCGAGGGGCTGCAGTGTCGTGAGATGGAAAGGTGCATATTTAAATAAATCTGAATTTTACCTGCATCTGAGTGAAATGAACACATTTGACCAAAGAATAGTAAAATCAGTGAAACCACATCAGAAAACTGCTTTTCTCAGCTGCATATCAATACCAGTATGTGCTTTTCAGTGGACGTGTGCATGTAAATGAACAGCATCTGTGCTTTCAGGTTAGGACAGTACATAGAAGTAACTCTCCTGGAGAAATCTCCTGCTTGGAGCGAATATAAATACAGTTTAAAGTGATTATTTGTCATGTTATTAAACGTGTTTGCTTTATAAATGTATATAAAGCTTATAAATACAAAATACTTATACAACATTATATTATGATCAATATATTATTGCAAAAAATTTACAAAGTTAGACACCAAAAGGTATTTTTTAGATATTCTATTCTAAATTAGATAAAGATAAATATGTTATAATAAATAATACTATGTTTTAGTGATGTATTTACAATCAAGTTATCTGCTTCAAGATAATCATTTTATTTAAACTTCATTCTGGATATTGTTTAAGATTTTATACAGATATTTTTATTGTAAATATAAGTTTTTAGTTATTTTATAATCATGTTAAGCTCCACTCATCAGTTCATGCATTATTTTCTATAGCTCCTACTTATGAAACATTACCACACAGCTTTTCAATTCATATTCTCTAATTTTCTGTTCTTTAATTTGTAGCAAACGTGGTTCTCCTGTGTTCTCTTGAATAATAGAATAATATAGGACTCTTTAGCCTATTTTTGTGTGGCGCTTGGAAAAACTGCTCATGTCCCTCATGTCCAACCAACCCCAGCACCAGAGAGAGAAACACAAAAGACAAAATAATAAAATGTAATATCATAAAGTAAAATACAATAAAATAAAGTAAAACAAAATAAAAATGGGGGATTTGAATTGATGAACATCTTATAATATCAGTCTTTATCCTGAGGTTCAAGAAAGGGCAGAGAGTCAGCTAGTGTTAATAATGGTTGCCATCTCTTATAAATTGGGCTATAGATTCCCTCAATATATACTTATTTTTTTTTTACCTAAGTGTAAAAAGGAGAACTGCTGAATTACTGTCACTAATAATAAATGAGATCAGCCAAGCTGTGCAGGGAGGAGAGTTAGGAGATTTCCAGTGTAATAAGAGCTGCACCATGTGATTTAAGAAGCAAAAGCTAACATTTGAAAAGTAATACATAAATAAGTAACACCATGGACATTCCAAAAAAGTGACAGAGGGGCTGGGTTAAAGAGTGTCATTATCTTGAAGACAGATGACCAATATTATGTAAGTTTATAGCAGAAAAAAATGTTTGTGATTGACTGGTGACAGCTGACATCTGTCACAGCTTTTGTGTATATCAGGGTGCAGCTTAGCAAGACAGAAGAGATTAGAAAAAGGAAGAGACATTCACTTTTAGTGCCTTCTTCCCACAATCCCCTGTATGAAAATTCAACTTCCACTACCTAAGTATGCTTGATATGGCTCCTTAGTACACTTATGCATTAAACTTAGTAGGAGCCCGGGTTGTTTTCTTAATTATTAATTATTTGTGTACAAAAACAAGTTGAAGAAAATTAAATGGCATTGAAAGCCTTTATGTTCTAATTATAGTGGGGACAGGGGACAGCCTTGGCATGTGCCCCAGGAGAATAGAAGTGGGAGTTTATTCTGTTGCAAGCTGAAAAGGAGTAAAGAAGATGTATCTAAGCAACAAACTGGAGTCCAAAACCAAATCTTGCCAACATTGTTAAATGATATTTCCAAACATATAAGAAACATATAAACAACCAAGTCAGTTCTATGAGAACAAGGAGAAAGAATAATGTGAAGGAGACAACAAATATATGAGAGTATGTGCAGACCTTGTACAGATCCTATCTGTTAGATGTAATGAGAAACATTTGCATGTTTTCAAAACACACAATGCACAGTTACATAATTAATTACCTACCATTTGATTTCCAGTCTGTATATATATAGGCTTGAATCTGCATTTCAGACATACTACAAAAAGATTCAGTGTTTTAACTTACATTGTTAGTGACCTGCTTGCCTTAAAATTTTGAGTTTTGAAGTTAAAAACACATATTATTGTTCTGTTAACAGAACAATAATATGGTCAATGAACTCAAAATTTGAAGGCAACCAGGTTACATACTTTTATGCTAAATCATTACAATGTAAAAAACATGGCAATTTTTTTTTCTTTCGGCAAAACAAGACTGCACAAAAACAGTAACTTTTTGTCAAATCCAAATAATGATAAAGTATTTCCTCTTCCACAGACAGAATTCAGAATCTCATCTTGTCACAATGAATAATAATATTCATAATGATAATAATAATAACAATAATAATAATAGATAGCAGTGGCAATGATGCAGTCCTGCAGTGATGTTCTGCAAGGCTCAGTTCTGGGCCATACAACAATTTGTATATGCTTTCTCCTGCTGGTCTGATGAATAAATGTAACAATTGCTTTCATTAGATAGCTGCAAATGACACCCATCTTTAACCTCAGCATGTAATGCCTATAAACCTTTTGGTTCCATGTTTAACTTTTAGAGAAACTGATGAGAGAGACGAGAGAATAAGTTAAATATATGAATGTATTTGCCATACTCAGACCATCAGAGATAAGATTTGTTTATTTTGCACACTTTCTGCTAGTACTTCTTTACTGTGCAGCATTTGGGCATCATGAACATAAAGAATTAATCACAAGTTTATTCTACATTTAATAATAAGTCAGTGTTCAGTGTAAATCCATTACACATACATAGCTAATACTCAGAAAAGGCTTGTCAGGCTTGTGTTTATCAGGTAGATAAAATGAACAAGCAACTGGAAAATGAAAAAAATTCTTCTGCCTTGCATAATAGCTACTAATGAATAGTTAAATATGAGCATTTATGCTGAAATAATCAATGTTTTTTTTGTTTGTTTGTTTTTCAGATGTGACTAGTTTTTGGCTACGTGTTTTGTTTGTATTTTTTTCAGCTTTACTTCATCCATTCAAGAGCAAGTCTTTTTGAGGGCTATCCACAGTTATTGGTCTGTCGAGTTTATTTTTATTGAACCTTTTGTAAATGATACAATCATCAATGATTACTTAATTACTAATATTATCAGTTGTGACACAAGGATACAATAGCACTTACAAGACCTCAAACAACTGTTTAGAAGAATGATTAGCTGTAGACAAATTAGAAGGTTAGGTTTCAGAGATAAACTCCAGAAACATTTTCCTTGTTCACTAAAGACTTTTTTGTACAATTTGTAAATTTTCTCATGTTTTCTGACAAACATTTACATTTTTGGAAAATTTGAAACTCTCACATTCTTAACTATTTTGTGTCTTGTAGTCTTGTAGCAAACACTGTTTATAGTATATATAGTATATACAGTTCTTATATACATATATATATATATATATATATATATATATATATCAGAGAAACATGTACAACAATCCATCAATCAATCAGTACCACTTCACCATGCAAAGAAACTTTTAAGCATAGAACTCATGGAACCATTCCCTTTAATTAAAAACCCTTTATGAACCATCTTTTTAAAGAGTGTAGTTTCTGTAGAGTTATAAAACTAGTAGTCAAACAACCATAAGAAAAATAGTACAAAAAAGAAAACGATGATTAAACGGCAGAGAGTTCCACAGAAGGAGGAAAGCAGAGGTCCCTGCATGACGAGGTGACTCAGTTCAACCCCCTCATCGCTGTTACACAGATCCCCCCGACAGCAGATCACGTCTACAGTGATTCCAGCTGCCTGTGTGCTCGATGCAGGAGCAGTACAGAGACTTCTGCTTGCACATCCTTTCATAGGTGTTTGAACACCACCAGCAGTAACTGTGAATGCAGGTGTAAGTGAGAGAGAGAGGCACGAGTTAGCTAGATTGATACATTTAGACAGATAAAAGCCAAAATCAGATGTGAAGTACCATTCATGTCTTTTTTTTTGTTTGTTTCAAAATGGGAATAAAATATATTTTTCTTGTATTTTATATTTTTCTCCTGAGGTGTACTTGAGGTGTATTTGTTTGGGTCTATATTTGTGTGGAAAACAATCATTTTACATAATGATCTTTATCTCAACATATATATATATATATATATATATATATATATATATATATATATATATATATATATATATATATATATATAGTCACTGTCTGAAGTTTTTTTTATTATAATGAAAATGCCAGCTGCTGTTTATACCCAATTATCAAAATTTAATGATGATTAAAAATTTACATTTAAAAATTGGTTACATTCACATCCATTATTAAGACTCGAAAACATTTAAAAAATGTGAGTAAATAACTTTAAGTTTTCATATTTTTCACCTGTGGTGCTGATGCAGTGATCTTCATCTCCCTTACAGCTCATGGTTTCTGCGCAGCCATTCTCAGTACAGGTGTAACATTTCATCCCGTTCACAGGCTGTTGTGGCAAAGCTTAACAGGTAAACAAGTGAAAAGAAGAGGTTTAACAGGATAGTTTCTGCTGTCCTGCAATTAGGGGACTTTATAGCAATGTTCCTTGCTAGTGTTCAAGGTGTTTGGTTTTACCTGGCACTTTTTGGCTGTTGCAGAGATCAGTGCTGCAGCATTGCGAGTTGATGGTCATGTTCACAACTCCCAGATTTAGGCTCCCAGTGATACACTGACCTGCTACTGCACATATCCTCCAAATTCTCTCATGTTGTACACCATCTACTGAACACAGCACATGATTAAGTGGAGAAATTTCTGAGTCTCACAGTTTTTTTTATTAAATTCATTCTTACCAGCATTCATGACAGTGGTCATGCTGGCACACTGATCTGGACAGTCCACCTGGGTGTCTGTGCATATTCCAGATAGCCCTGGTATACACTGATAACACTTCAGTGTTAGGGCTAAAGGATAATCTGGGATTAAAACCAACAATTCAGCAAAGTACAAACATGAAACATTTATTGATAGCTTCAAATATTAACTTTACTCAAGACTTATAATACTTATACTTAAGAAAGGGGTGCACAGCTCCAGTCCTGTAGGACTGGTGTCCAGCAGAGTTTGATGATTTTGCCTGATTTAGTGGGGGTGTTTGAGAAGGGGAACTACAAAACTGTGCTGGACACTGGCCCAGGACTGGAGCTGTGCACCCCTGACGTAACGTATAAAATATTGCACAGAAAATATCAAACAACACTGCTGCCTTGGTTAAATTATAATCATCTAGAGAAGCTAAAGCGATGAAACATTTCATTTGCTCAAAGAAATTTGCATATAAAACTTTCCATAATGTTCTGCAAATCATGTTTCATACCTTTTGAGAAAAGTACACAGATGAGTATCAGTGTTGTCTGCAGTCTCATTGTTAGTATTTGATAGACTCAAAATGTGATGGAAGCAAAGCTGGGTTAGAATGAAACCTGATCTACGGGGGTGTGGTTTTCTAAAAACTTTTCAGAACCTCCCACAAACTTTTACCATGTGTCATGGTTTCCCAGTAAATTCAAAGAAAATTAACAGAACAATCTGTAAACAGGTCACTTACTTTCTGAAGTTAAAACACTGAATCATGTTTGAAACACTGAAACAGTTTCACTAAGTACTTACTTTCAAAAAGCCAGGAAATATGTCCTGGATTTAGTGCATTCTGGGCTTAACTCACAACATGTAACATGTTATGGGAAAATGAAAAAAGGCTATCATTTAAAAAAATGAAGCAACAAACAGGAATAATCAGAGCTTTTAATTTAAACCACACCACTAATATAACCATTCAGGTTTGATAATTATAATGCAGTTAATTAGTCATAATTTCAGTGCAGTTGCCCACATTATTGTTGAAGAACTGATGGTCTCTCCTGGTATATAGATGTAGTAACTGGGAAACAAACCACAACCCCATTTCCAAGAAAGTTGGGATGCTGTGCAAAATGTAAAGAAAAAACAAAATGCAATGAATGAGTTGCATAAGTTGGTATTTTACAGCTCCAGTACCATTTGGTTTCACTGAAATTATAGCCTATAACTGTTTGTACATCAAACCACAACTGAACATTTAAAGACATATCAGTTAGGAAACTAAATAGTGAATTTGGATTTTACAGTATTAATACCCCATAATGTCAGCAGAAATACTGCACTGTAACCGTAACATTCTAAAACCTTATAATGATTTAAAAGACTTGAGCCACTTTTTTCTTTAACAACCCACACCCTCGACACAAAACAACACAATTCAACACATATACACCCCTTAACTACTTAGACAACAACATAAGCAACATTAAATGACATATGTATAGTCCTTTTTCTGAGGACATGCCCCTTCCATGAGCCTCTGTGTGTGGCTGCTCGCATGGCCACGCCTCTCAAGCTTCTCAGAGGCAGTGTGAGCCAGTAGCAGGTTGCTAAAGAGCCCTCCCCTCAAAAGGCCAACTGACCCTGAGCACATGCAATTCTGGCAACCACAAACGTTGCCTGGCACTTGCTCCTCGGCAGCGAGCACTTCAAGCCTCGACTGGCTTGCTGCCATGGCTCCTCCTGTGTGTGGTAGAACTCCCCGCAGATGCTCAACCCTGCCACCTTCCATGCTCTTTGCCAACCACTGTGCCATTGAGGCTGGCATGAGTGTACACTGGGACCCCATCTCTGCTGCTGGTGACTGACTTGAGCTGAAAGATGGTCACCTTCCAACAATTTGATATACCTCTCTCAGTGTGCGAGAACATACTTAGTCACAGCAGGGCATTTTGGCTAATCGCTGTGGTACTACCTAAAGGCTGTGCACCAACATTTGCAAAAAAACATATTTGAGTGTATTTTCAGCACAGAATGTATCACCTAATTTTCACTTAAAAAATCAACAAAACATGTCTTTCAGGGGTACAGGGATGTTTAATTCACATCTGAATCACGTCACTATTGTTCACATGTACCCTGTCATCTCTGCTGTTGCTGGTTCCCCTCCTCGCCTACAGAGGTTGCTCTCACCAGAGTGCTAGATCATATTCCTCATTAGCAGCTGTGTTTGTGTATAATAGACCAGAGTATTGTTTAGCTCCTTGTGAAGTCTTGTATTGTCCTGTCATGCATCCCTATGGCTCAGAGATTTCCCCTGGACTCCATCTCCCAGAATCCTCTGGGAGATCATATGACTCTTGACCCCCTTATAAATTCTGGCGCAGAGGGGCACTTCATCCATTCTCGTCTCGTGGAACAGCTGGACATCCCCGTGGAGGACCTGAAAACCCTCTTGAGAGTGGCTGCCTTGGGTGGAGGTCCTGTTGGAGTCGGAACAATCACAAAGAGAACAGAACCGGTGCAACTGAAGACCAGCACTGTCCATCATAAACTTATCTCCTTTCTGCTTCTAGAAAACACTGAGTTTGATATTAATCATGGGTCTGCCCCTTCTTTGAAAAGCACAACCCCACCATATCTTGGCCTGAGCGTGAGCTGTTGAAGTGGTCAGAAACCTGTTTACAGACTTGCATAACTTCCCCTATTCGCTGGGAGGTTGATATAGAAGTCAAAAAGGCATTAGAAGGTTCTCAAATTCCTAGCCAGTGTCCCCCTAAAAAGCTTTATGTCCCCAACCAGTTTCGTGACAAGTTTATTACCTGGGCCCATTCCTCTCTCACAGCTGGTCACCCAGGGGAAACACGTACACAGCAGCGTTTGTCTTATCAGTACTGGTGGGAAACTATGAACAAAGACGTTAACTCTTTTGTTGCTTCCAGTTCCTTATGTTCCCAATGTAAGACTCCTAAGATTTTGCCCGCCGGAAAACTAGTTCCATTATCAGTACCTAATCGACCCTGACAGAGACACTGGAACTTAGTTATGTGACATTAAACTAGGGAATTTTGCACTTTAGCAGCTGGTAGCGGCTGGAGGGATGCAGCTCCGCTTACAGTGTATTTGAGAGGTTTAAGGGAGAACTTACAGGCTGAAATGGTCTGCCAAGGAGAGAAGATGAACTTGGATCAGTTCATTCAGACCTTCATTGCTTTGGATGGGCTACTAGGAGAGAAGAGATGGTTGAGACCAGCGGCCCTTCCCGAAACCCCCACGAACCCTTATGTTGCAGAGCCTGAACCCAGTGGAACTGGGCAGAGCACGACTATCAGCGGAAGAAAGACAGTGTAGGCGCAGAGAGTACTTGTGCTTAAACTGTGGTCATGCTGATCATATTTTTGCTGCCTGTACTGAATGTGCTAGCTCAGCTAAGGCTTTGGAGGTTCATTGAACCAGTCCTTTATTGGAGATAAGAATATGTCCATTGACATTGTGTTATCTTTGGTTTCAGAGGTTTTCAATGTTTCAGGATTAATCGATTCTGGAGCTGCAGGCAACTTTATTGACTTGAAACTGGTGGAGCGATACAACATACCCCGCGAGCAAGTTCAACCCCAATGAGCTGTGGATGATTGCCCCTTAGGAGCAGGTTTAGCGACTGAAAAGACTTTTCACTAACTATGCGAGTGGGAATGCTGCACGAGGTATATCATTTTTCTAATGCACTCCCCAAAGAATGCAGTTATTTCAGGTTTCCCATGGTTAGTCCAGCATCAACCTATGATAGCTTGGGGAGCCATGTGTTCCTGCTGTTTTGCTGTGGATTCTACACTTGCCTGCACCTTTGCCAGCTAGTGTCTATTGGTGTCATCTCTTCGAGCCTTACTTTACTTACGTGCCTTACTGCACTGGTTGGAGTTTTGGCTCATACAAGAAGAGTGGTTTAGCAGTGGCCAGCAGTGACTGAGGTGTACTTTATCATCTGGATTTATAAGCAACCACTTGACGTGAGTTCCCTGGATAAACTGGCAAAATGAGAGCATTGTTGCGAATATGTGCATTTCTCTGCATGCTGGAACTAAGCTGCAGGCCAGGCAGTGCACAGGACATTAATGTTGTTCATTTTACACATTTTCACTACATCTTCCATTGAAATGTACTGATATTGTTTACTTATATCGGACTGAACAAACTGCAGTTTTAAAGATATCAGTGACAAACTTTTCTTGTGTTTACCTAGTCATAATTCAGGATCACTTTATTGCATCTGGTGATTCCTGACTGGATTTTAAACTTGCCAGGAATTATGAATATGCTATTTCATTGAAAAACTTTAAGCAGCAATGTTCAATAATGTTCTTGCTTTAGATGGCTGGTAATGTCAGTCCAAACCCTCGCCCAGACCTAAATTGACTGTTGATGCCTCTGGAATTTTCCAATAGGACAGGTCTTGGTTTTGTACATTTGAATGTCCGTGGTTTGGTGCCAACATTAGACTATGTGAAAATCTGGGCAAAGACAGCCAAGGCAGACATCTTAGTTTTGTTTGAGACCTGGCTGAAAAAGTCATTTTCAGATAATGATATTTTAATCTATGGGTATAATGTATTTCAGATCAAAAAAGCAAGGGAGGTGGCATAGCAATTTACACAAAGTCAAAATTTCATGCAGCTGTTATAAAATCATTGTCTATTCCCAAAGAATTCAATTTTTAGCTATTAATTTAGAATTTGGAAAGGATTGCCATCTGAACCTGGTTGGTTGTTATAGACCACCCTTGGCTGGTAAGGAGGCTTCATCTTTATGTTCATGTATTTTAGCTGATTTGCCTTCTAAAGAGCTAATTCTGATGGTGATCTAAATTGGGACTGGATGAGACCAGTTTCAAATGAATTCATAACATTCTGTGATTCAGCAAACTTAACACAAATTGTCAATGCTCCCACATGGCCAAACTTAGAAACTGCAAGTAAATCTACTTTGATTGATCTTATTTTAACTAAAGAGCCTCAGAAATATACACATGTAGTAATTTTTCCAGATGATGTCAGTGACCAGTGTGCGGTAGTAGTTAGAAATTGTAAAGTGCCATAATCAAAACCTCGGATTATTGGAAAGAGAGGTCTTAAGATACCCGGGGTTTTTTGCATGATGTTTTTGCATGTGACTGGAAAAAAACAAAAACAAAAAAAAAACAACAAAAAAAACTTTTTTTAAGTCTTAATGTGGAAACTGCATGGACTTATTTTCAAAATATGTTTGTGGAGTTGGTGAACAAGCATGTTCCCATTACAAAATTTAGAGTGAAGGGATTGGACAATCTTTGGTTTTCAGATTAATTATCTGAACTTATCCCTGAAATAAATCTGGCTTGGGCAAAACCAAGAAAAACTGACCAGGCAGCAGATTGGTTGGTTTTTCGGTTCTTGAGAAATAGGTGTACAACCTTTGTTCATAAAGCAAAATTAAAATTTTATCTTGATGAAACAACAAGAAATTAAATAATTCTATTAAATTTTGGAAAAACATTTAAGTCATTGTTGTCCATCCCATCGTCTAGTGGTTTCCCTACAAAGTTAATAGTGAACACAAAAAAATTACAGATAAAATGGAAATGGTCAGTTGTTTTAATGAGCATTTTATTTCATCAGGGTCTATTTTTAATTTTGTGTCGAATCAGAATATATTAGATGACACATACATAGGGGAAGAAAATAGTCCTACAATTGACTTTATGCCAGTTCAGACAGATGAGGTTTTCTTACCCCTTAAAAACATTAATATGAGGAAATCTGCAGGGCCTGATGAGCTCGAGCCCTTATTTCTGAAACTTGTTGTGGATATTATTGTTGACCCACTTACTTATATTTTAAATGTGTTATTGGAACAGAATATTGTACCTGAGGTCTGGAGATCTGCTCTAGTTCTGCCATTGTTGAAAGGTGGTGACCCATCTAAATTAGACAATTATCGACCAATTCCTACGCTGAATTTCTAATTCTGG
Source organism: Colossoma macropomum (assembly GCF_904425465.1). Classification (NCBI taxonomy): domain Eukaryota; kingdom Metazoa; phylum Chordata; class Actinopteri; order Characiformes; family Serrasalmidae; genus Colossoma; species Colossoma macropomum. The sequence continues at coordinate 36,695,928 of NW_023494802.1, read as the reverse complement.
AATCTCTGTTTAGTGATCAGCTGAAGCAGTTTTGAAATAGTTATAACATTTTGTCTGTATATTATTCTGTTTTTTGTAAAATAAACAAGGCATTGTTACAACTACGACTAAGTACTTAATGACATAATTAATGCTCTTGATAATAGAAAATCAAGTGCCGCACTATTCATAGATTTATCAAAAGCTTTTGACACTGATCTTGTTGTCCTGATTGGCTAGCATTGGGTTGTCTGACAAGATTATAGGCTGGTTTAGAAATTATTTAAGTAACAGATGTCAGTGTGTACTTTTTGATGTTTTTTGTCTGAGAAGCTTACTGTTAGAACTGGGGTGCCACAGCGTTCCATTTTGGGGCCCTTGTTGTTCACGATATACCTTAATGACCTCTGCAATAATGTTATAAATGCTGATATGCATTTTTATGCAGATGATACTATTATCTATTTTTCTGCTTCATCACCAGCAGAGGCTCTTTCAAATTTACAGGAAGGATTTTTGACTGTTCAGCACAATCTTAGCTCTCTAAGCCTTGTTCTTAATGATCAAAAAACAAAGTATATGTTATTTTTTAAAAACTTGATACAGAGATCATCTTTGCCACAAATGTACATACTACTGGGCAGACCAATAGAATTCGTTTCATCTTATAAATATTTGTGTTTTATATTAGATGATAATCTGTCTTTTAAATTGCATGTGAAACAATTGATAAAGGATTTAAAGTTGAAGTTGTGATTTTATTTTAGGAACAGTTTTTGCTTTACTCAGCAGAAATAGTTGAAGTTACCTTTTTTACCTATTATACTTCAAAGATAACGTTGCACTCACTGGACACTTTTTAATCATTCAGCATTAAGATTTATAACAGGCACCAGATATTCCACTCATCACGTTGAACTTTATGAAATGGTTGGATGGCCTTCTTTTTCAGTGTGAAGACAAATTCTTTGGATAATTTTTGTCTATAAAGCAATGATTGGTCACCTTTCTTCACTCAGAATAAGTCAGGGGGATGAATGGGAAAACTACCTTTGTGACCCCAAGGGGGCACTATGAATATTGAGTAATGCCATATGGCTTGGCCAATGCACCCTCAGTGTTCGAAGGCTTCATAAAAGATGTTCGAAGAGACATGCTTGAGACATGCTTGCTGTGTGATTCGTGTACATTGATGATGATCTATTCACAGTCCTTAAAGGAACATCAACAATGTGTCAAACAAGTCCTCCAACGACGTTTATGTACAAGCTGAAAAATGTGAATTCCACAAGGACAAGGTTACATTTCTGGGTTATGTGTTGGAGAAAAAGAGGGGTGCATGGACAAGAGCAAGGTAAATGCCGTAGTGCAGTGGCCAAAGCCCCCACTGTCAAGAAACTGCAAAGATTTCTAGGTTTTGCAAACTTTTACCACCAGTTCATTTGAGGTTTCAGCTCAGTGGCATCCAGATCCTATTCAGCTTTTTGTAGTGGAAGTGGATGCTTCAAGTTCAGGTGTTGGTGCGATTCTATCACAAAGGTTCGGTTCTCCGGCTAAACCCCATCCATGCTCATTCAATTCACGTAAATTAACTCCAGCAGGACGCAACTATGATGTGGGAAATAGAGGGTTATTAGCTATGAAATTAGCATTTGAAGAATGGAAGTATAGCCTTGAGGGGGCTCAACATCGATATATAGATTTAACTGACCGCAGTTCAAAATATATCAGAGATGCAAAATGTCTAAATCCCACACAAGCATATTAGCTCTCTTTTTCCCTCGATTTAACTTTACTGTTACTTACCATCCCGGATCTAGGAACACTAAGGCAGATGCTATGTGCTGTCTTTGTCAAAAATACAATACACCCATGACTGCAAAAACAATTATAAATCCCACATGCATAGCTGCACCAATCAGGTGGGTAATCATGGAGGGGATTCAGAGAGAACAAACCATTGAACCAATTAACCAATGAACCCTCTCCTCTGGAGTGCCCACCAGATGACAAATATGTTCCATCCTCATTAAGAAGAAAAATATTAGAGCTAGCACATACAGTCCCCCGTTCTGGCCAGGCATATTTTACAGTTAATCAGGAATAAATTCTGGTGGGCATCTCTAGAACAAGGTGTTTCTAATTTTGTTAAGGCTTACAGTAATTACGCTTAAGCTAAATCACCACGTCAGTTACCTGCCAGTCTGTAGAACCCATGCCCACTCCACTGAGACCATGGTCCCATGTGAGTACTGACTTCATTACTGAGCTCCCTAGTTCACAAGGTTACACAGCTATATTACTATAAGTCTATAAGTCAACTATAAGTCTGGAACAGGGATAGAGACTGAGACTGGAACAGGAATAGAGATTGAGACTGGAGTAGGAATAGAGACTGAGACTGAAACAGGAAAAGAGACAGAGACTGAAGCAGGAATAGAGACAGCCTGGAGTAGGAAAGGAAACTGAGACAGAAGTATGAATATATTCTAAGACTGGAGCAGGAATAGGGACTGAGACTAGAGTAGGAATAGAGACCGAGACTGGAGTAGCTATAGAGACAGCCTGGAACAGGAATAGAGACTGAGACTGGAGTAGGAATAGAGACTGAGACTGGGGAAGGAATAAAGACTGAGACTGGGGCATGAATAGAGACTGAGACTGGAGTGGAAATAGAGATTGAGACTGGGACAGGAATAGAGACAGAGTCTTGGACAGGCAAAGAGACTTAGTCTGAGAGAGGTAAAGAGACTGAGACTGAAGCAAGAATAGAGACAGCCTGGAGTAGGAAAAGGGACTGAGACTAGAGTGGGAATAGAGACTGACACTAGAGCAGGAATAGAGACTGAGACTGGAGTAGCAATAGAGACAGCCTGGAACAGGAATAGAGACTGAGACTGGAGTAGGAATAGAGACTGAGACTGGGGAAGGAATAGAGACTGAGACTGGGGAAGGAATAGAGGCTGAAGGAATATACACATAGACTGGGGCAGATTTGTCATGTTTCATAACTTAATGTCTAAATAAATACAAAAAAAAAAAAAAAATTAAAAAAGCCTGGAATCAGGAAATGGACATAAAAACTGTAAAAAATAAATAAATTACAATTTAAAAAATTACAATTATGTTCCCTGACTAAACGTACTGAATACAGTATTGAGGGTACCTCCACAGTGAAAAACGTTTTTACAGAAAATAAAAACCCTACAGTTTTATGTCTTTTCTTATGTGAGAAATGTTTCTGCTTGAATCGTGACACATTCAGACAACAATAACAACAACAACAACAACAACACTGAGAAGAAGACAAGAAAAGATAGATCTTTGTGTCTGCAAGGCTCCTTCTGGCCTGAGGGCCCAAAGACACTGATTATACTGCTTATAACATGAAAAATCCTGGCAAAAGAGCAAACATAATGCGTCTCAGTTTTATTTTATTTTATTTAGTTCTATTTTAGCTTTACACCTTCTCAGACAGAGACTAAAACTTCAGTAACTTCACAAATAAAATAGCTTGAAACAATGTGTCCAAGAATAATATAATGCAAAATAAATAAATAAATAAAACCTTGAGGCTCAGACATGATCTTTATAACTTTTTTTAATTTTATGACTATTATACATGAGTTTTAAACATAACAGTTTAAAGAATGTATTTAAAAAAATTATTACGTTTGAACATTTTAAAGTCAATTTTATTTTATTTTGCTATAATGGTAACACTTTACAATACTGGTCCACAAATAAGAAATTCTTAACTAATGATTTCATCACATGTTTATGTGTGGACCAGTATTGTAAAGTGCTACCAGTATAGTTCATATGAATTCTTGTTGTAGCATTATCGCAGAGTAATTCACAGAGGAGGCCATGATTCCACCTTGAGAAGTGCTCTTTATTAAACACTAGGGCAGAAAGGCATTTACAAAGAACTGGACCTGCAGGGGAGTTCACCTCTAGCCAATAATAAACAATCATAGCATGCAAAAAATACTTTGAAAAGAAGCTGCTATATGACTTTTTTTAACTTTTATAAATATTATACATGATTTTTAATCATACCAGTGTAAAGAATGTAATTAAAATGTATTAGTTTTGGATAATCAGTTGTATTTTATATTGTAACTCATATGAATTAACATAAATCAGGAAATACAGTCATCATTTCTCAGATATTGCAGTTTCAGTGGCTTAAGAGTCATTAATAAAAGAAGAAACCGTTCTCCTGAAATACCTGCATGTGCAAAGCAAGATATTTTCAACATTGATATCAACATTGACACATGCAAATATGGAACTACGCAAAAAATAAACACATAAAAAATCATTAATAGAAAAAACTGTTTTTCTTCTGAAATACCTGAATGTGCAAAACAAGATATTTTACCACTGACAGAACACACGCAAACATGGAACTATGCAAAAATAAACACATGGAAAACAATGTGCAAATGTAGTCTGTGCACCACATTCAAATATTTAGCAGAAGCTGCAGTTGTTTCTCTCTAAGGAGGCTGCAGTGCCGTGAGATTGTACTGAAATGAAAAGGTGCATATTTGAATAAACTTGAATAAAGGTACCTTTGAATGAACTTGAGCATGTTTGCCTAGGACTATGAATAAGAGCAAAACCACATAAGAAATCAAACTGCATAACACACATTAGGCATACATTAAAAAAATCTTACTATTTAAACCTTTGGAATCACTTGTCATATTAGTAATTGTGTTTTATACAGCTTTCATTTACACAATAACAACTTATACAATGTAGACTTCAACCTTATGGGCTCTGTGGTGCAGAGACATAGGTTTGAGGCCATTCAAAGGTTGTGGGTTCGAGTCCCACCAAAGTCGGGAGTTTTCTCACCTTGCGAGAGTTGAGTCCCCTGTGTCTGCTAGGGGCAGCCATGGGCTGGAATTTAGGGAACCAGCCCTGTGACCGGAAGGTCACCGGCTCGATCCCCAGAGCCGACGTGACTGAGGTGCCCTTGAGTAAGACACCTAACCCCCAACTCCTTCTTGGGCGCTGCGGCTAGGGCTGCCCACCGCTCCGGGCAAGTGTGCTCACTGGCCCATAGTATGTGTCTTCACTAGTGTGTATGTGGTGTTTCACTGCATAGATGGGTTGAAATGTGGAGGTGAAATTTCCCCATTGTGGGACTAATAAGGGTCACTTAATCTTAATCTTAAACCCAAAGGGTCCTATTAGATACTCTTTTCTAAAATTCACTCACTGGCAAGCTCAGTTCCTCTTTTTTCTTCTCTATGAATTTTCTGGATATCTTGTGCACTAATAATAAGAGTAAAAAAAAGGTAGTGGTGTGATTTGTGTTGTCCTTCTTGTCTTCTGTTGGTGAAAGATTTCTAATGAGTTAATGATGTCAGAGCTAAATAGAAGCTCACCTTTTACCTAGTCCTACAAGCGACACACCATGCAACACAGAAACATCAAACCAATAATTCTGAATGTGAATGAATGGCAAACTGTCTAATCACATTACCCAAACAATGTAAACTGTTGCCTTTTCACATCTTTAAATAGTACAAAACTTTAACTTGCAGGAAAAATTGAAAAAAAAAAAGATGAAGGCTTGAAATGTTAGTGTCATAAATGTATTTTTTAAGCTTCTTCAAAGTTCAAAATTAAAGAAAAACCCAAAAAGCTCCTAAGAGCTGAAACCAGAGACACTTAAGACCTGTTGAGATTGTGATGCACACTAAACCAGCTTAACAAGCATAAGGTAAACCATAGGATGTTCAAGGAACTTATTGTTGTTGTTATTTTTGTTTGTTTGTTTTTTCCTTTTGGATTGTGTTATTTAACTATGAAAATGTGCTAGCTGTGTTTATCAGTTGCTCTAGTTGCGCTTATCAGTATACAGCAATGTGTTATGCAGTAGCCTGCTATGATCATGCTAATTTTCATTAGATCCTTTTTTGATTTCCCATGTTATGTTTTCTCTGTCCTACACTGGGATGTGGCTTAAATACCGACTTTTAAATCTGCAAACATTCAAGTAAAATTTTATTTACTTTGGGTGCTGCAGTTTTACACTGGCTGTAATTCTAACTTAACTCTCTTTATTATAGGAGGAGATTGATCATACTATCTGTCAAGCTGGTCAGTTAGTCCTAGTTGTTAGATAAAACTGTGATCTAACTCAGGGAGCATTTAGTATGTTTTCTGGACTTTTACTGCACGTACACAAAATATATGACTCCAAACATACACCATATTGCCAAAGGTATTCACTCACCCATCCAAATCACTGAATTCAGGTGTTCCAATCACTTCCATGGCCTCAGGAGCTCAGTGAATTCCAGCGTGGTACCATGATAGGATGCCACCTGTGAAACATGTCCGGTCGTGAAATTTCCTGACTACTAAATATTCCATTAAATAAGTAAATATTCAACTGTCAGTGGTATTATAACAAAGTGGAAGCGATTGTGAACGACAGCAACTCAGCCACGAAGTGGTAGGCCATGTAAAACGACAGAGCAGGGTCAGCGGATGCTGAGGCGCACAGTGTGCAGAGGTCACCAACTTTCTGCAGAGTCAATCGCTACAGACCTCCAAACTTCATGTGGCCTTCAGATTAGCTCAAGAACAGCGTAGAGAGCTTCATGGAATGGGTTTCCATGGCCGAGCAGCTGCATCCAAACCTTACACCACCAAGCGCAGTGCAAAGCATCGAATGCAGTGGTGTAAAGCGCCGCCACTGGACTCTGGAGCAGTGGAGACGTGTTCTCTGGAGTGACGAATCACGCTTCTCTCTCTGGCAATCCGATGGACGAGTCTGGGTCTGGCGGTTGCCAGGAGAACGGTACTTGTCTGACTGCATTGTGCCAAGTGTAAAGTTTGGTGGAGGGGGATTATGGTGTGGGGTTGTTCTTCAGGAGTTGGGCTCGGCCCCTTAGTTCCAGCGAAAGGAACTCTTAATGCTTCAGCAGACCAAGAGATTTTGAGAGTTGAAGCTGTTATAGCTGTAAAGGGTGGGCCGACATCATATTAAACCCTATGGATTAAGAATGGGATGTTACTCAAGTTCTTATGTGTGTGAAGGCAGACGAGCAAATACTTTTGCCAATATAGTGTATGTGCATACCTTCAAATGCATTATTACTGGTGCAGGTTCACCGTAGAGAAAAAAGTGTTGTGTATGTGTGTATTGGGTCATGTCTGTGTTTGTGTGTAACGTGTGGGTGTGGGCTACAATGTTCAAGGATGCAGGAGGCGTCTTCTCAAGGCCACACCCTCTTAGAACAGATATATATATATATATTAAGTCTACTCAACTTCACCTCTCCATTAGAGTCTCATCTCCTCAAATACACCAACAATGAAGCTGCAGGTCCCTCTGATGCTCATCGGCATGCTTCTGTTTGAAGGTACAGAATCTCATATGTTGTGGCCATATTTTTATAAGAAATTAACTGTAATTAATTATTGTTATTGATTATTGTTATTGATTAATTATCACATATATTCACTTTCAATGTGCAGCTGATAGTGCAGCTTTCATAGCTGACGTTTCGCAACTCAAGATTTTTTACTAACATTTTCATTATTAGATGAAATAATAATTGAAAGTGAAATTCACAGAAAACTATGTTATTGTTGTTATTTAATTCATTTATTTACTAATTTAGTTTTTGTTTGCATTTGTGTTTTCTATGAAGAGGGCAGTGGGAAACATCTTGCTCTCCATTTTATTTATCATCCTATTCCATATGTTTGTTTAACTGTGAAGCTTTTCAGACTCCTGCAGCACTGAAATGCTACAAGTGTGAGGGCTTGACCTGTAGTCCCACAGCTGAGATCTGTTCTGCTGGTCAAGATCGCTGCCAAACTGTAACAGGTGAGATAAAAAAGCTCAAGACTGTTCTGCACTGTATCACTCACAGATTCACAGAAGCCCATTTAGGCCCATATATGTATGAATCATGAAATACCTTACAAGATTAGGTTGAAACATCACTGCATACTTTTGTGCCATTTAATAACTAGTTAATACGTAGAACCTGTTGGGCATTTAAACCAAAATAATTATCTAGTAATTTGGAGTTTGTACCTCCTACTTACCTGGTTAATAAATAAAACTTAATGGACTGTCAAAGAAAGCATTAACACATGTAACACATGTACAGAACATGTAAAATCCATTCAGATGTATCTTTTGGGTAGTAATAACATCTTGTAACAAAAGAACTGAAATAAACAATAGATTAAAAAAAATAAAAGCTTATTACCAAATTTGAAAAAAAAAAAATATGCACGGAATTCTGTGAATGTCCCATCTCTAAAAAATCAGACACAGTCTCTTCAGGACTGCACAAAGTTCTGCTCACCTTCCCAGTATGCTTTCCATATCATAGGGAGTTTCCTTTTATTCCTAAACACATTCACTGAAAAAAGAAAGACATTTTTTCAGAGTTGAATATCTGTGAATGGTTTTCACCATAACTCTCTTTCACCCCCTCCCCCAACCCCCCACACTCTCTCTCAAGGCCAGAAGGGCACCCTGAAAGGGTGTTCAACCAAGGCAGAGTGTGAAAAGCTAGGAAGCGCTGCAAATTGCTGTGAAAAGGATCTGTGTAACAGGGATGGGGCTGCTAATCCGTGCACAAATGGGACAGCATGTATCCGTGTTAAACGCCAAAGTCCTGGCAGCGGCGGGACTGGGGGCGGCACTGGGACTGGCAGCACCGGGACTGGCGGCGGCACCGGGACTGGTGGCACCGGGACTGGCGGAGGCACCGGGACTGGCAGCAAACCCAACAGTGCGTCTGGTGGGGCCTCTAACAGTCGTCATCTCCAAATGATGATGGGTTTTCTGCTTTACTCTATCCTCTTCTTCTAAAGTCTCTATGATATATCTCTTATTAGAACAGCAGAATTACTACTTATGTTTAGAAACATTTCATCTTTCTTTTTGTTTTGTTTTTTTTTTTACAGTTTTTTCTCACTTGTTCTTTCTGATATTGTGTGTCTGGTATATGATGGTTGCATTTCAACAGCTTTTACTGTAACTTCCCTATCAATAAATAAATCTTTATTTCACATTAATTCAGTGACACATTTATTCTTGAGGCAGGTATATAAGGGAAATTAAAATGGATTTTAATAAGTTCATCAGTAAGATAATTTCTTTACTTCATGTGTGCCAATAAACTAATAAAAAAGTCATAAAAAAAAATCCAGTGTTTGTGATAAATATGCTCAATTATTCCTATGTGCAGAAATACACTCTCTACTTTGTCTAAATCAAACACCTGTTAAGCTTTCTAACAAACCAAATATAGAAAGTGTAGATATTTATGTTTTGTGTAGTTTGCATATGTTTATGGTTGTGGGCAAGGTGTTAACTCACTAATTTGTTAAAATGGCAATAAAAAAAATCATTTCAAACAGTTCAGTGAAGTAATAAAAGCAGTGAGCAGACACTGTGTTGATGTGGGTGAGGAGTTTGATAAAAGCAGCTGCCTTTGTTTACATGAGCTGCAGGTACATGTACTGATGAAGAAAGGAACAGTGTATTTATTATCTTTATTATCTTCATTATTGAAAAAGCCAACTTACTGTTCTTCGTAATCTTATTATTATTATTATTATTATTATTATTATTCTACGCTCAAAATATAAAATGTTTCTCGTCCCACAGTTTTCGAGCTAGAGCTACAGGATCGTAGGACCCATACCCGATTAGGTTGCTTGTGCTTTTCTAAGCGATCTGATGTACGGTTTTCGGAATATTAACGTTTAAAGTCGATATTTTTTCCCATAGGGAATGAATGGGCGGAATGTTGGCAGCATGCCACACATGATGTCACAATGGCCTGTTAACTCACACACCCATCCAAACTCACGCACGGAGCCCAATGTCTCACGCACTCCCAGCCTAATGCTCAGCAGTGTCAGCACACAATGATTTGTTAAGGTGGAACTGCTTTTAAGGTGGAATTGCACTTAGGTAGCACTGAATTTTAAGGTGGAACTTCTTTTAAGGTAGCACTGAATTTTAAGGTGGAACTTCTTTTAAGGTAACACTGAGTTTACACTGACACTGAAATTATGGTGGAACTTCATTTAACAATCACTATATTTTAATCGGAATAGAATTTAAGGTGGAATTATCATTCCACAACATTACATTTAAGGTGGAACTGCTATTGACATATCACTAAATTTAAGGTGGAACACAATTTAAGGTGGAATTACCATTACAAATTATTAAATTTAAGGTGGAACTTCAATTAACATAGCAATGAATTCAACATGGCACAGAATTAAAATACCACTAAATTTTTAATGGCACAGAATTTAAGGTGGAACTGCAATTACCATAGCACTAAATTTAAGGTGGCACAGAATTAAAGGTGGAACTGGAATTAAAATAGTACCAAATTTTTGGTGGCACAGAATTTAAGGTGGAACTGGAATTAACATAGTATCAAATTTAAGATGGCACAGAATTTAAGGTGGATCTTCTTTTAAGGTGGCACAGAATTTATGTTGGAACTTCAATTAACAGAGCACTACATTTAAGGTGGAGCTTAAATTAACATAGCACTAAATTTAAGATGGCACAGAATTTAAGGTGGAACTTCAATTAAAATAGCATTAATTTTAAGGTTGAACTTCTGTTAAGGTAGCACCGAGTTTACACTGACACTGAAATTAAGGTGGAACTTCAATTACCATAGTATTAAATTTAAGGTGGAACTGCTATTACCATAACACTCCATTTAAGGTGGACCAGAATTTCAGGTGGAACTTCAATTAACATATCATTAAATTTAAGGTGGAACTGCTATTAATAGTCACTATATTTAAGTTGGAACAGAAATTAAGGTGGAATTATCATTCCATAGCATTACATTTAGGGTGGAACTGCTGTTAACATATCACTAAATTTCAGTTGCAACAGAACTCAAGGTGGAATTATCATTACCTCGCATTAAACTTAATCTTCAATCAACATAGCTCGAAATTTAAGGTGGCACCAAATTTAAGGTTGAGAAGAATTTAAGGTGGCACTGCATTTAAGGTAGCACGCAAATTAATTTGGCACACAATTTAAGGTGTAACTGAAATTAACATAGCACTAAATTTAAGGAATTACAGAATTTAAGGAGGAACTGATTTTAACGTAGCACTAAATTTAAGCTGGCACAGACTTTAAGGTGGAACTTCATTCATGCTAGCATCTAGCAACGAATTAGAATCCACCACAGATACTGCAGCTTCTGCTTAGCAACATTTTACCAATATTTAAACAAATTTCAACAGCCTTCAACCATTTTAACGTTTTAACGTAATTAACTAGCTTTTTCAAGCCAACTTAAAGTGCGTTCACGAACTTTCCCTTTCTAGTTTATTATTATTATTTATTCATCTTTATTAGCTTTCCATCATATCCAAGCTATAATATTTAGGATTCACTTTCTCTTTCTGATTGGAGCTGAATGCTGCACATACAGTAAACCAGAGCTGTAAGTCAAATAACACTGAATTTATAGCTATGAAAGCAATACATTACTGAGATGGATGCTAGAGCATTGCATCTGTAGCACTGTATTCTTCCCCCTTTTGAAAACTTCAAGCTAATTATTAAAATTCCTATAAGTACAATAACCATATCCCTTATACTTCCAATAATAATAATGTCTAATGTAATAATTGTCTGCTACTCTCTGCTTGGCTGCTTGGCGACTCAGAGCAGCACTTCCCATTTGATGACTTGCTGAGACCTCAATATCTGTTCACTGCATGACTGGAAATAATTGAGGTGAACTGGCATTGGACTCTGCACTGTGCAACTTATTGGGGCGATGCCACGGCACTTTATGACTGAAGTCAGCCCTGTTTACAAAAACAAAAACAAACAAACAAACAAACAAACAAACAAACAAACAAAAAAAAACAAAACATTGCAGCATTGTCAAGCCCTTTTCTGAGTAAAGCCTCATTTTATTTTTTACTGCAAGCATCTGGCTAGTTCCAGTGAGAAATGTTGGACTCTCCATGCTTTTTTTTAAAAATAACAATTATTCTTCATGATCATGATGACTATGATATTTTTCCTGGATAACAGAGATTACATATATATGACTGGTTCAAACAGAATCAGATTGTATGAACTCTGATAATATAATAAGATGATATAATATAAGTTTTTGTAGGCAAAATACATCACTCAGAGAATACATCTATAGATCATATATCAACACTGACATGACTTTAACTACAGGTTTCACTCTAGACTATTATAGACTACTGTTCACTAGATTGAGGCAGCTACATTGGCCTCTAATTGGTTCTAATCTATTGTTGAGTCACACCTTTTGTCAAGAATTCAGCAGTTCAGAGGGTCATTGGTTATGAACCGAATAAACAATGGTAAAACTATTTTGAGTGGTCCTTTGTAGATGATTAATAAACTCTTAACAGATAATCAGTAACACATCAACAGCATAGCAGTGAAGTATCAGTAATGAAGCAATACTTTGAAGTGAATATATTGAAGATGTGCTGTTGATACATTACTGACATTAAGTAGATGTGTTGTTAATATGTTACATGAAATAGACTTAATGTGTTACTTCCAGTAAGTGAAACTTAACCTTACCCAATCTTAGCCAAAACCTAACCTTAGCCTCAATCCAAATCCTAATCCTGGCCTTAATCCTGACCCTGACCTTAACCTAAACCCAAAACCTAATCCTAACCCTAACCTCAACCTAAACCCAGAATCTAATCCTTACCCTCACCCTGGCCCTTATCCTAGCCCTAACCTCAACGCATAACCTAATCCTAGCCCTAATTCTAAAACCTAATCCTAAACCTAACCCTAACCAAATCCTAATCCGGTTAGGCTCCAGTTACAGAATGGTGTCAGCAGTGTGTCTTTAACAGAATCCTGAGGATGTTGAGATGGTCAGTATTAGGCCTGTTACATGTTCAGTGACATTTAAGGTTAACATCTACAGATATGAACCTGGACACTCCAAATAAAGTGAAACACAACTGAATTCAGCAGATTAAAAACAAAATTTTATTTGTGCAGGTAAAAGTATCTTGATGATCTACTGAATGTATTCACTGCTGCAACATCACTGATATGTTGTCGATATTACTGAGAGTCTGTTGAGTGTTTATTTAATCTAAAAAGGACCACTATCACCTAAACAATACAAGATTTAAAAAAAAAGCTTTTTTATGCCATTGCAGTTTGTAATTTGTAGCATTTCTGTGAGGTATGAATTTACTCATTATTTTAGATATTTCATGTAGTTTAAATGGCATTAATTGAACTAATTGATCAACTTACTTAAACATGTTACTATCCTAACATTAAGGCTTTACATGATGAAGACCAGTGATTACCAATTTTCTGGAGTGCCTCTCCACTTTCACTTACACAATTCAAGAAACATCTTGAGTCAAACTCTATTTTATTCTCACGCACCTTATTTAGTTGAATCAGCTGAGTTTGAGGGCCAAACCTTTTGAAAATGTACTTTTTTCTTTCATGTCCACAAGATGGCAGTAAAATGTTATATTTCAGGGAGACCCAGTGCTGCAGTGCCACAGTCCTGTACAGTTTATTGTTTACTCCAGAACACCTGAATCAGCTCATGAAGAATGTGTTCATTTTTTGGACATCTAGCTATATTTCATAATTATAATTATTCTTCATGATCATAACTGATGACCTATAACCTTAAACTATGACATTTTCACTGGATAACAGAGATTACATTGTACAACACACTCTCAGAACCTATTGTTGCTAAAATATGCCAACATTTTCTTTATTTTGTTATTAGGAATTTGTCATGAAGCACATTAAGAGGATAATTACATTAAGAAAACAGCCAACCAGTAACAGCGAGGAGCAGTAAGAATTAAGTTAAAAAAAAGTTTTTCCCATCTACCTTAACAAGATATATTGTAAATGTATTCTGAATGTGTTTATGTATTGTAATGGAATACATTACATTTATGACACTGTATGTAGTGTTCAGCAAGATATTTTGCCCAACCCTGACAGTGTGGTTGACATACTGTCTTTCTTCTTTTCCTTTTTTCATTAGCATTTGTAAAAGCCCAGTTCTTCTGAAAATACCATAACCTTTTTAAGTAAAACCTTTTTACTTTTTAGAGACACAGCATTACAAGGATGAAGGTGCGTTGTACTCATTAACGGTGTGTTCTGTCGCATTAGAGGTGTTTTACTCATAAGCAGTGTGTTTTACACATTAGCGGTGCGTTTTATTCATTAACGGTGCGTTTTGCCGCATTAGGTGTTTTTACCCATAAGAGGTGTGTTTTACCCATTAGTGGTGTGTTTTACTCATTAACGGTGTGTTTCGCCGCATTAGAAGTGTGTTAACCCAATAGATGTGTGTGTTACACATTAGCAGTGCGTTGTACTGATCAACGGTGTGTTTTGCTGGATTAGAGGCGTTTTTACCCATAAGAGGGGTGTTTTACACATTAGCAGTGTGTTTTACTGATCAACTGAAAAATGTTTCGATTAGCTGTGTTTTTACTCAGTAGCAGTGTGTTTTACCTATTAGGGTTGTGTTTTACCCATTAGAGGTGTGTTAACCCAATAGATGTGTGTTTTACACATTGGCGGTGCGTTGTACTTATTAACAGTGTGTTTTACTGCATTAAAGGCGTTTTTACCCATAAGAGGTGTGTTTTACAAATTAGCGGTGCGTTTTACTCATTAATGGTGTGTTTTACCGCAGTAGAGCAGTTTGACCCATTAGAGGTGTGGTTTACCCATTAGTCAAGTCAAGTCAATTCAAGAGGCTTTTATTGTCATTCCATCTATGTACAGATACAGTGGAGTTAAATTACGTTCCTCCAGGAACAACACGGTGCAACAAGGAACAAAAAGTACTAAAGTACAAAAGCACAAAGTGTGAACGTGCAGGCAGAGTGAAAACAAAAATTAAGCTAGAAACAATACAATAAATACAATAAATTAAACAGACATTAGACACAGTAAACAGACCGGACAGTGTAGCACCAACACAGCACAGATTTCTGGACATGAGGTAGTGGAATAAGGTGCAGACATATTTAACATGATGTGATCTGTAAGTTACGTCAGATAACATACATATACAAAGCAGTTACTGAGGTAGTAAAACAATTACAATTACTGGGGTAGTAAAACAGTGTAAACACAGTATTGGCAACAATGTTCCAGATAGATAGTGCAAGTAGAGCATCAAAAGAGGTGTGTATGAGTGTGTGTGTGTGTGGGGGGGGGGCGGGTTTAGTTCAGTCCTTGTGAGTTTAAAAACCTGATTGCTTGAGGAACAAAGCTGTTGCAGAGTCTGGCAGTGATGGCACGGATGCTCCAGTACCTTCTGTCAGACGGCAGCAGTGAGAAAAGTCTGTGTAAGGGATGGATGGGGTCGTTCACGATCCTGGTGGCTTTGCGGATGCAGCGTGTGGTGTAGATGTCCATGATGGAGGGGAGAGAGACCCCGATGATCTTCTCAGCTGTCCTCACTATGCGCTGTGGGGTCTTGCGGATGGAGGCTGTGCAATTCCCAAACCAGGCGATGATGCAGCTGCTCAGAATGCTCTCCACAGTCCCCCTGTAGAACATGGTGAGTATGGGAGGGGGGAGAAGAACTTTCTTCAGTCTCCGTAGGAAGTAGAGGCGCTGCTGGGCTCTCTTGACTATGGAGTTGGGGTTGAGGGACCAGGTGAGGTTCTCTGTGATGTGGATGCCGAGGAACTTGGTGTTCTGGATGATTTCCACAGCAGAGCTAGTGATGTTCAGTGGGGGTGGACACCTCGCACTTTTCGGAAGTCAACAACCATTGCCTTAGTTTTGTCTACAGCTGATCTTTAAATGTGCCTCATGACAAGCCTCTCAAAGCACTTCATGATGATTGGAGTGAGTGCAACGGGACGGTAGTCATTGGGGCAGGACACTGGAGACGTCTTCGGCACAGGGATGATGGTGGTGGACTTGAAGCACGTTGGAATGACTGCAGTGCTCAGAGAGATGTTGAATATGTTCATGAGAACATCAGCCAGCTGTTCAGCACATTCTCTCAGCACTCTGCCTGGTATGCTGTCGGATCCTGGAGCTTTTCATGGGTTGACTCTGTGTAGAGTTCTCTGCACATCAGCTGGGGACAGACTCAGTACTTGTTCACTTGGAGGAGGAGTGGTTTTCCTCGCCATCGTGCCGTTCTGTGCTTCAAACCGAGCATAGAACTTGTTTAGTGCGTGTTTTTTTACCCTGTCTAAAATCTTTTCAACTTTGAATGTTTTATGTCCAGACACATTTAATTTTTGCAGTTCTTGTTCATAGAAACAGCCCTGTATAATATCACCATCATAACCTTTCAGTCTATAAACAGGCAGTTGTCAATGGATGCGCTCTGATATGGTGACAAATTCATGTGTATAGTTCTCCTCATAACCCTTTATAAATGGGTTTTAAACACAATAAATTCATTTTCTTTGGTCACATCGACAGGCTTCATTTTTATACTCCTATGATAACTGTTGTTGTACCCGCACATTATGTCTTGTAAAACATTAGAGTACCTTTTCGAATTTATAGCTGTTAGATATCGCCACATACAACTTTTTAGCGTTGTGTTAAAGCGTTATATGACGCTAGCCTTTAGTTCACTACCTGTAGCAAAATGCGTGATTTTGAAAATGTTGAAAAACTCTTTACCCATGTCAGTCTGTAGGTTTTGAGAAACTCTACCCTCGGCTAGTATGCATGCAAACACATTAGCGACTTCCAAACCTGACTTATTTTTTAACAATCAGGCCCATGCATATTTGCTTAACACAGCAATACATGTGAACATATATCACATGTCAACATAAATCTCTCAGGTGAGGCGGGGGGGTCATAAATCACTTGTTTGAAAGAAGGTGTATGATACATACTACTACTGCCTGAATATAAGCAAACCTTCTCCCCTTGACTCTTGTGCAATAAAATGCATCTCAGGGGTTAGGACCAGAAACTGAGAGACAGAAGCACAGACTGAGACTGGGTTAGTACCAGAGACTGAAAATGGGGCAAAACTAGAAAATGAGTTTAGAGCATGACTGTAGAGTTAGACTGGGGCAGAAGCAGAGTCTGAGACTGAGGCATGAATAGTGTCTGAGACTGGGGCAGAAGTGGAAATTAAGACTGGATCAGAAGTAGAGACTGACACTTGGGCAGAAGCAGAGATTGGGACTGGGGCAGAGGCAGAGTTTGAGACTGAGACATGAATCGTGTCTGAGACTGGGGCAGAAGTATAACAGAGACGGGGCAGAAGTAGAAACTGTGACTGGGGCAGAGGTAGAAACTGAGACCGGGACAGAAGAAGAGACTGGGACTGGGGCAGAAGTAGAAACCAAGACAGGGGCAGAAGAAGAGACTGGGGCACAAGCAGAAACTGAGAAAGGGGCAGAAGAAGAGAGTGTGACTGGGGCAGAGGTAGAAACTGAGACAGTGGCAGTAGAAGAGACTGGGAATGGGGCAGAAGTAGAAACCGAGACAGTGGCAGTAGAAGAGACTGGGACTGGGGCAGAGGTAGAAACTTAGACAGTGGCAGTAGAAGAGACTGAGAGTGGGGCAGAAGTAGAAATGTTTGAGGGCTTAAAGTTGGTTAATCTGTGTGTGTGAATCTTCAGTATCTTCAAAGTCACGTCCTCTCAGAACACACATACATATAAATCATCCACCCATTATACTCTCGACTTCTCAACTTCACCAAACATGAAGCCGCAGGTCACTCTGGTGCTCATCTGCATGATTTTGTCTGGATGTACAGAGTTACATATATTATGGGCAGATTCAATGCAATGAATTGTAGTTTATTAATTGATTATTATTACTGATTGTCATTGATTTATTCATTGTAAAAGGGCATTACAGTTTCGTTGTGGATGTTTTTCTGTGCAGAAAGCTTTTTCCTTTTGCTCTGTTGTTGTAATGCAAAATCATCAGTTAAAATTACTGTCTAAAATTCATTGTCAGTAATTGTTTTTATAATTACAAGTCAATAGTCAATAATTATTATTGAAAACTGAAAACAAAAAGTTAAGTGTGTTATTTTACTTTTAGTAGTTGTTTGTCTGTCTGTCTGTCTGTTTGTTTGTTTTAGCTTTCCATTTCACGACTTTGTGTGTTTACCTGTGAAGCTTTTCAGGCTTCAGCAGCACTGAAGTGTTTGAGGTGTGTCAACAAAGCGTGTCTTGCTTCAGAGTGTGGGGCTAATGAAGATCGCTGCTATACCGTACCAAGTGAGTCAGAAAGCTCAACCTCCCTGTCTCACTACTCTGCAGTTTACCACTCACAGTTACTGAGCTGGAGTCAACTTATGTGAAATGTTACAAAGAGCCAAGTTTAGCTCTGTAGTTGTATGAAATCAAGTGCTTCGGGGTTTTAGTATAAAACAGACAAATGTCATACACAATAAATAAAAAATAAATAAAGCACAAACACACACAGAGTAGCTCAAAAGTCGATTTTCACTTGAAATCATCATGAAATACTTAAATCACAATTGTATAGCAAACGAATACTAGAATTACATTACATAATTAGTACATAAAAAAGATTGATGATCTGTTTCCTCATTTACCTCAGGCTGAACCATTTCATCAAATTTTACAGTATAATGTCACTGTCAGAATAAAACCATGTGTCTCCAATATGGTAGCTTTGCAGGAGAAAGGGCAAAAATTAACTTTCAATGTAAATTAATAGAGAGATTTTTTTTTTTACACAATTTTGGGCCATTTTATTGATCCATTCATCAAGCGACCTTTAACCAATATAAAAAGGGCAGTTGAAGTTTTAAAATGATGCCAAAAATGACAAATTATGTCAACAAAAATGCACAGTGAGCAATGATAAATGTTCCTCTATTAGTGTTCTGAAGTGTGATGGCTGCTCCTAAGCAATAACAGGGAAGCATTAGAGTATAGTAGAGTATAGTATAAGTATAATTAGTAGAGTATAATTATTAGAGTACTCATTATTTAGATAAGGGGCTTTAAAATGTCTAAATGATTGTTAGTGAACTGAATAACATTGTTTTTACCCCCCAAATCTTCGTAACCCTCTCTTCTTATCTCAGCTTCAGTGTTTGGCTTCAGGCTCACTGGGAAAGGATGTTCAACCAAGGCAGATTGTGAAGTGCAAGATGCTGCTGGGAAGATATCCTGCTGTAAGACGGATCTGTGTAACAGTGCTGAGGGGGTTAAGCTGAGTCTCCTCATGATGCTGGGGCCACTGATCTTCTCTGTCCTCTTCATCTGAACTCTCTGCTGCTCCTCTCTCAGTGATTCATCTCTTACTGGAGGAACAGAAATATTATTACTGTTTGGAGATACATAATTTGACTGTTTTCTTGCTCAGCTGCACTCTGTGGTAATGTGTGTGTGCTTAATGATAGCTACTGTAAGAGCATTTCTGTAACCAAATGATCAATAAAGTTTATAAAGACTAAGAGGGGTGTAGGCTTCATTGGTATTTGAATTGGAGAATTGATGAGATGTTCATAAAACTTCATTAGCAGATCGACTGTAACGAGTCTTCATTTCACTTATTAATTCAGTGACAATTTGTGATTCAAGCAACTGCATATGACAACTGTTTATAGACTTTAAGCAGATCACTGATGAGCTGTAATTCTAAGGGCCTGCTATCTTTAATTCTGGTGTGCAGTTGAAAGGTTAAACCTGTGCTTTGTGGAAACCGTGGGCTGGAGGTTTGATGTTGGAAGTTCCATTCCAAAGCAAACTTCCTGAAGCTCTCAGATGAGTACTGTGGGCCATTGTCTTTGTGGATAACAGCAACAATCCCATGCCATGCAAAGACAGATTTGAGGTGTTCAAATACTATTTCTGAGGAAGCCGAGTTGAGCTTTGCCACTTTAAAGAATCTGGAGAAGTAATCCACCACGAGTAAGTACTGCTGATCTTTAAACTGAAAGAGGTCTGCTCCGACTTTGTACCAGGGCAGATCTGGAAGTTCAGAATGGAGGAGTGTCTTTAAGTTTACTCTCTTTTGCACGTCACAGTTCTTGATTTCATTGTTCAGCTGTGCACTTAGGCCCGGCCACCATACTAACTGTTTGGCCCTTTCTCTGCATTTTGTAATACCAAGGTGACCCTCGTGTAGCTTTCTCTGGATATCAGCTCGGAGTGGTGGTGGTATTACTAATCTTTGCCCTTCTAGAAGCAATCCATTTACCACTGTGAGCTCAAAGGGCAAATGTAGTTGAAAGGTTTGTTCAACGTCTAGATAGAGATGAGATGCTTTTGGTCCCCTGTGCTTTCCACCAGAGCTCTAGAGAGCACACCTGCTGAAGCTATACTCTTACCAGTGACATATGAGATTGTACACGAGTATCGCATTAGTCGCATTCGCAGACACAGTATTCGTCTAGGTTTTTTGAGCCTAGGAGTGAGAAGGCCAAAAAGGAATTCTGAAAATTGTTCACATGCCCAGGTGGTGGCAAGGGCTTCCTTTTCACTCTGGGCATATTTTTGTTCTGTGCTGCTTGGTGCTCTCAAAGCGTATGCTACTGGTTTCACCTGCTGATTTTCCTGCTTCTGGAGAAGTACTGCACCCAGTCTTTATGACGATGCATCAGCCGAAACCACCACTTCTGCTTTGGGAATGTAGAGAGCCAGACCTAGTGGGATGCTTAGTTGCCTCTTGATATCTTCAAATGCTTTCTGCTGGGCATTCAGCCAGCCTTCATTTATTGAAGATAAAATATTTGCAGAACCTACATCACCCATCTGAAAAAGTAAGTGCCTCCCTAAATCTATTAACTGGTTGTGCCACCCTTGAAAGTAACAACTGCAAGCAAATGTTTATAGATAACTTGCGTTGAGACTTTTACATCGTTGTGGAGGAATTTTGGCCCACCCTTCTTTGTGGAATTGTTTTAATTCAGTTATGTTGGAGGGTTTTCGAGCATGAACTGCCCATTCAAGATCCTGCCTCAGCATCACAATGGGATTCAAGTCAGGACTTTAACTTGGCCACTCCAAAACCTTAATTTTGTTTCTTTTGAGCCATTCAGAGGTGGACTTGCTTGTGTGCTTCGGATCATTGTCCTGCCGCATAACCCAACTGTGCTTAAGCTTTAGGTCACAAAATGAGGGGCGGACATTCTCCTTCAGGATTTTCTGATAGAGAACAAAATTCATAGTTCCATCAATTATGACAAGTCATCCAGGTCCTGCAGAAGCAAAGCAGCCCCAAACCATCACACCACCAACACCATGTTTCACTGTTGGTATGATGTTCTTATGGAATGCAGTGTTAGCTTTAAGCCAGATGCAACGGGACCCATGTCTTCCAAAAAGTTCCACATTTGACTCATTGGTCCTTAGAATATCATCCCAAAAGTCTTGGGGGGTCACCTAGATGTTTTTGCAAATGTGAAATGAGCCTTGCAACTCTGTCATGGATATCATTTTTGTGCAGTGTCTCTTATTATGAAATCGTGTGCATTGACTTTAACTGAGGCAAGTGAAGCCTGCAGTTCTTTAGATGTTTGTCTGGGTTTTTTGTGACCTTTTGGATGAGTCACTGATGCGCTCTAGGTGAAATTTTGGTGGGCTGGGTTCATCACTGTTCCAAGTTTTGAATCTTTTTAGAACATGATATCATGTGCTGCTTTTTGAGACCTTCTAGCCTGCTTCACATTGCTAGTTGATTTAGTAAAATTTCACTAACCTTATGCATCTTTTATACAGTTATAGAAACACAGTAGCAGACAGAAAGCTCAGATTCTGCTTACAAATATGTTTCCGTGTGACCAGTGTGCACATGCACATCATCGGGCAGCAGATTTAAACAAGCTAAAGGGACCACGGCCAAATTCTACAAACAGATCTCTGGCAGGACACTCCTTTTTTAATTAGGGTTAACCTGCTTGTGAGCCCTGGAGTTAAAGGTGATTATTGGTCCTTCAGGTCTCTTTAAAATACATAAATGTGATGTGATGTGAACAATTTACACAACTTTAGTAAACATGGGAAGAAGTAGTCACATTACTATTGTGAAAGCCCTAGAAGAAGAACTACCCTGATCAACTTTGACCAGCAGAAGTTACAAAACCTTGTTAAGACAACAACTGTAGTGGTTAATTTCCAAACAGCTTCCTTGACAGGGCAACCTTTCCAAATATAATTGCCATTTAGCCAGGGGAGGACAACACAGTTTTCAAGACAGTGGATTAGAATCTTGTGATCAACTGTGTAGATTTTGTGCATCAGCACTGAGCCTGGGGTCATTCCCAATGCAATCGCTGGCTTAAGACGTCTGCACAATTCTGTACAATGAGCTCAATAAAAGTCACATTTTTACTGAAATGTCTGAATCTTCTGCCATTTCAACCATTAGGACCACACTGAGTTCTAGAGAAATGAATGTAACCAGAAGACTCGATCCTGCCACCTACCCTGACCACAGAGCAGTGGTAAGTCTATAAAGACACCTTTATTGTCATCATTTATGTTGCAGAGCCAAAGCACAGGGAGCTCAAACAGGCCAAATAGAAAATTAAGATTACTTAAATACCTTGTGAAAAATAACTAAAAACTACTATACTTATAAAACTCTGTCCATAACAGTTCTGTATATATATATATATATATATATATATATATATATATTGATAATTGAGATCTTCTCTGTGCACTCCAGTCATTGAATAGAGTAGTGAATTCCATCAGCAGCGCAACTGATCAGGTTTTGTATAGTAACTACAAGTACAGAGCTGCTTTCAGTTTCAGTTTTAAATGTGCACATTATAAAGACAACATACTAATACACATAATCATAATAATAATAATGAGGATGATGCAGACTGTATAGTAATTTGCCCTTACAGTATGTGCAGATTTATGAACATATACAGAAAAGAGCATTCATGGTGTAGACATATTTTAATAGAAGTTGAGCTGAGACATGCAGATGAGTGTTTAAACAGCAGCTTTATTGTTGATTGTTTTCAGAGGTTGAGAGAGGAAGTGGTTTTGTGGAAACTCTTTCTGTTTAAAAAACTTTCCATTGTTGCATACACATACATACATATATGTATATATTTACATACACAAGCATACATACCTTTGTTTTTTCTGTAAACTTTATCAAGATGACAATAAAAAGTCAGTAAAGTTATTGTTAATGATGTTGAGATGTCGTGGGCTTAGAACTAGAAGCATCCATGTCACATTTTTTTGAAAATTGAGCGCGTGTGTTAATCGTTACTGATGACTGTTGTTGCTGAGGTGAAATAATTTTTTTTTAAATCACACACTAAGTTGGTGTTATAAGCTTCCATTTGTATAAGCCAATCAGTGCAGCTGATGATGGGAAAACCAATCAAATTTCATGTTTTTTTTTTTTTTTGGTTTTGTTTTTCAAAATGGCCAATTTCAAAGTTGGCACATATGTCACATATATGTCCATATGTGACAAATATAAGTTGGATATATGAAGGAAATGAATATATGCTAATATATATGTCATATATTCAAAGTCTATATATTACGTAATAGATAATAAACAATAGACATAATAGATTTCTGTATGGGGTCAGTTAGCCACTTAGTTAATACCCAGCTTATTTAGCTAAATCACAAGCAGCCTACCAGAGTAGCATGATAAATTAGCTAGGTAGCTAAAATAATATCATTAGAGTACATTTTAAACATTTAATTTCAGGAATACTGAATATAACTGCAGTGAGAGAGTGGCAGTGAAGCGAAAGCACAAACAACAGATGGGTACGAGAGATAAGAGCAACAAACAGCACAGAGATAGAGATCAATAAAACCACAGACAGTACAGAGATAGAATATTTCTAAGGCTTATGTACTACCATAAATACTTACTAATTAATTAACGTTGGAGCATCTTGCTTTTCATAGTGTTTTTAATGTAGCACAATATATTTATCCTCTCATCAAACTGCTTTATTCATACACATGTAGTGCACATAGTTCATAGTGAATTTCCTCATAGTATCACATTCTCATACTAATATAGTGCAGTAGATTTATACTATGTTTTAATCAACATCCTTATGATACTGGCTCATGAGGCTCTGGGGTGCACTAGGATGCACTAGGATGCAGGCTCTCTCAGTTCAGCGTCTGCTATGTGGGATATGAATATATGTCCCATACTGTATATGTTGCAGCGAGTGAATCGACTGAAAGGGAACATAAGGTTATGTTGGTGCAGTAAAACTAGGCATCTAGTCTTATTGAGTGAAGATGTGCAAGAGACTCAGTAAAAGAAAGAAAGCTGCAGCAACACCATCTCCACTGTAAACCTGTTTGTGTTTGTCAAAATGTAAAAGACAGAACTCAACAATAGACAAGCACAACACTGTCCTGCATTAAACACTAATATATTAAACAACATTCATCTCAAATCTTCGGTTTTACAGAGGTACTAAGAAACAGATGAACTACATATTTTTTGATGAAACGACATCTTTAACCTCAACAGCATCATCCTTAGATTTCATTAAGCAAATCAGCACTGTGTGCATTAGCAGGCTGTAGCTTTAGAAATACTATTTGAACAGAGAGCCTCTGTTCAGAGAGCATCACTCAGATGAAAGCAGCATTTTATGATGCATAGACACCACACTTCAGATTTCTCTGGAAAGATTTCTTGGCCCTGATTACAGCTGTGACAGCTGGAGGGAAGGGGCGGCCTGAACCCCGAACACCACCAAGGGACGCGATGATGGCGGCCTCGGCATGAAAGCGGACCCAAGTCCCGAACTCCACCACCCAGACCCCGCCTCAAGGCCACTGGACTGCACCTCACATTCGATCCAGGTGGCCAAGCTGGGGAGCGGGGCCAGTGACAGAGAGGCAGAGCAACAGACTCTCTGTTCCTCTCTACTCGATCAGGTCACGCTGCCCTTAATGAGAGCCAGCTGATGCTGATCTGGTGACAGTGAGTGCCTTTAAAAAAAAAAAAAGGGAGAACAGAGGAGGAACAGGGACAAGCAGCAGCAGAAGCAGAAAAGACTGAGGCGCTGATTTTGGTTTTGGTAGTGTTTGTTTTTATTTTGGTAAGGAAAATAAAGAAATGGCTGCTGCAGACATTTCTCCTGCCTCTTGTCACTGGTCATACATATATGGTCATATATATATATGACCAGTGCCCAGAAAACTGCTGAGGATAAGCAAATGTGCTTTTTTATCATTCGAGCAGCAAAATGGGCAACACAAGAATTTTCAGACACTGCCGCATCATTACTCATGACATGCACATGCATTCAGTGTGGAAAAAACAAGGACTGGCTTGTGGGATAGACTCGCTTGTGGGCGAGACTAAAAGGGGCAGGTGGTGCTGTAACATTGAAGAGCTGTAAACAGGAACAGTGCCTTCAAATCCACACCTTCTCAGAACTCTATATAAATGAAGTTCACTCTCATCTCTCCATCACACTCTCAACTTCTCTAACTCACCAACAATGAAGACGCTGGTCACTCTGATGCTCGTCTACATGCTTTTTTCAGAAGGTACAAAGTCATACGCTGTGGATATAAATTATAATTCAACTGTTTAATTATTTACTGAATATTGTTACTGTTTTATTGTAAGTTATTTTGTGATTGTCAATGTGAAGTTGCAGTTTTCTTAAGAACATTTTACAGCTGATATTTTGCAATGCAGTTTTTCTTTATCGGAATATTATCTTAAATCCTGTAGAAACTAAATATCAGCAGTCATGGTGTAGCTGTAATGTTGTGCAGAGTGTTAGTGGGAATTTAAGCTTCAGACAAATGAAAATTGATCAGTACTAAATAATGCAAAATATTATCAGCCTTTTGACCATTCACTTTTTTCAAGGGTCTGTTTTTCTTTTAGGACAGAAAAGTCAGTAACAGTCTGAAAGTCTGACACTGAAAAACTAAATGTTATTTTTTTTCCTTTATTTATGATCAGCTTTTTCACTCTGTGTTTGTGATCCTGTGAAAAGGCTAATAAAACATGACCTGCTGTTCATTTTGTTTATTTAGATTCCCAGTTCATTGGTTTGTTTGTTTATCTGTGAAGTTTTACAGGCTTCTGCAGCTCTGCAGTGTTACCAGTGTGAGGGGCCGACATGTGGTTCTGAACCTGTGACTTGTTTTCCTCTTGACGATACCTGCTTCTCCCAAACCAGTGAGAAATAAAGCTCAACCTCATCTAAGACTCTACAGCACACGACTCACAGCTGTTTGTTTGTTGTAGCCGATTTGTATGAAGAGGTGTGAGCAGTAAAGTTTAAGTCTACATTTGTATGAAATCTAAACAAAATTATAGAGCTGATGTTTGAGTTCTTGATAAGACCAGGTTTCAAATGAAACATCACTAATATTAAACTGTCTGGAAAATATGTATTCTATGATACTGAGTTGAAGCAGAGGCTGTCTCATCTCTAAATCTGCCTATTTGTAATTCATCAAAAAGTCAGTAAATATTTATCACTAATGCAGTAAATGTTGAATATAGTTTCAATGAGCTCTAAGAATGAAGTTGCACATTAAGTTCTGCAGCATGTCTCGCACGTCGTAACTTAATGCTGTATGACAAGTAAACATATAAATAATGTGATCACAAGGTAAATTTTCACATGACTACAAGTTTTCAGATGTAGGAACCAGGCGTTTTTTCTCATGCAAACACATTTTTACATGTGATCACATGTTTTCTGATCTCTTTCTTTCTCTCTCAGTGGAAAGTGGTGGCGAGACAGCCATTATGAAAAGGTGTGCATTCAAGGCTTCGTGTGACATAAATAAAATTATGAAGTGCTGTGCCACTGATCTGTGTAACAGTGCTGAGGGGGTTAAACTGAGTCTCCTCATCATGCTGGTTCCTCTGATCTCCTCCATCCTCTTCATCTGAACTCTGAACTCTCTGCTCAGCTGCACTCTGTAGTGATGTGTGTGTGCTTTATGAAAGTTACTGTAAGAGCATTTTCTGTAACTGAACTCTCAATAAACAGTGCGGAGGTGAATAGAGTGTAGTTTTATTCTGAATATTTCTGTTTGTATTTCTATTTGAACTGAAGAAATAAACAGACTGTCCCATAAAACCAACATAGAAGACAATTTATTTAAACTATATTAAACAAAAGGAAATAATAAGAATCTACTTTACACTTAATCTGAGATCCACACATCATTATTTGCAAACTGTCTAGTAAGGCAGTGAAGTCAGTGATCAGACTCTGTTCATGTGGGTGATGAGTTTGATAAAAGTAGTTATCTTTATTTACATGAGCTGTAGGTACATCTACTTATAAAAACTGTATACTATTTTGTACAATATCTATCAGATCTAAGGCTGGTTCAGAATGTTTCAGTATCAGTACTGAACTCTGACTCCTGAACTAAAGTTTTTTAGTACCTTCTTGTAAACTGCAAACCAAAAGTGGGTGTGGCTTAAACCAGAAATGAGTGAGGTGCCTGAAAGTGAGTATATTTACTGACCACAACAGGCCGCAGACGAAGCCAGAAGAACTGACATTAATTACATCCAGAATGTGGAACGTAGTTCAGCCAATCAGCAGCACCAGAGGCTGATGAGTCTGAACTTATCAGTTACATATTGAAGTTTGGTGTTGAATGACAGAACTTTTTGTACAGTACTGAACTCACTTGGGCAGCGCCGTACAAGCATTAAATACTGAGACTCCACCCTGATCATGTACAAGTTATAATATTTGAGCTTTTATTCTGCTATATGTAGGTAAAGCTTTTGAAAATTAAGGTTAAAAAGAGCCGTTAGGGTCCTTGATGTTTCGCACCGTCTGTCCTACACTCTTAACACACATGGTTCTTCAAAGGTTCTTTAGTAAAGACAGTGGTTCCATATAGAACACTCAAACATACAACACTCAAAGACCCATGCATGCTTAAATGGTTCTTTGCATTGTGAAACTGTTCCTTAGATCGATGAAGAATGTGTTGTAAATGTAGCACCAAAAAGGGTTCTTCTACTGTTAGAAGCTTGACATCTTAACAATAGCAGAACCCTTTTTGGTGCTATATAGAACCATTTTCAAAAAGGTTCTACATAGAACCATATACAACACATTTCCATCAATCTGAAGAACGGTTGTTCAGAAGTGTTCATTGTTCTATATGGATTCAGTGTCTTTACTGAGGAACTTTACTAAAGAACTGAACCGTCTTTCTCTGAGTGTAGAAGTTCCTCGAGGAGCACATCTCGGTCTCATCAACTGTAACAAATTTTTTATCTTTTTGATCCCAAATGAATCTGAGCTCTGTGTAAAATTAAGAGGCGTCAAGAGAGGAAAATCTCCACCTTTTTCAGCTCCAGGTTTGTACTTTTTAATTTGACACATCATAAACCAGCATTTCCCCCTCTTATTACACAACATAACGGTACACTGATAACCCAGAAGTTGTTAGGGGTCCCCAGTCAGCTGCTATGTCACTTATCAGGTGGAGCCAGAACAAAGTCAATAAACTTTGCGGAGCAGGAGATCAGCGCCATCTAATGGACAAAATAAGTAATCACTGTGTATTTATTTATCTTGTCTGCTGGATGGCACTGCTGTCTGCTGACTGTAGTTTGGGGCTTGATCAGACCCCTATATCTGTTCCGAATGGGTTTGTTTAGTATTGAATGCACTATATGGTGGGCCTCTGAAGGTCGTTCTCTCTTTCACACTATGGTCTTTTTTTGATAACCACAATGTTGTAACTGTTTATCTGTCTGTTTACTTTTTATTCAATCTTGTTACACTTTTGCATGTGTGTAAGTTCTGTATAGTTTTAAAGAAAAAAATCAAACTGGTCACAAATTATTTTGTAGTGAAATAATTTAACTTATATTAATTAACACATAATAATAATTTAACATACATACATTCTAGTGAACACAAATGTATTTGTTTTGCA
Source organism: Colossoma macropomum (assembly GCF_904425465.1). Taxonomy (NCBI): domain Eukaryota; kingdom Metazoa; phylum Chordata; class Actinopteri; order Characiformes; family Serrasalmidae; genus Colossoma; species Colossoma macropomum. Next base: position 36,666,975 of record NW_023494802.1, on the reverse strand, counting down.
AGGCAGGATGCATGTCAGCATGTTCTACACTCGTATGCAGCCCTGCTCAAATTACATGCTTTACTGATTCTCTAAGTAAAAGTCAGTGAACATACTTATAAATGCCATTTTGCTCTTTAAGTAATTTTACTGTTTTCTTGCCATGTTGTTTTCTGCTAATAGCCCAAAGGACTAAACAGCCCAAGTGACGGATTGTATGTGCAACATTATATTTAAATAGAATGAATAATAAATGATACTAGTTTTGAGGCCTGGTATCTTTATTCCTGGTGTGTTATGTAAGGATCTACCATACATGTAACAAAGGCAGCTGTGCACAACCTTTACTGACGTCTCATTGTGTGATAAATTACACCATTCAGTCATGTTAGTTTGTAAAAGTAAAATAAGTTACATAAAATGGCAAAAGCTTCATTTTCATACATGCTGGAGATACAAGAACTGAAAGAAAGTGTTGAAATCAGAAGAGTAAAAAGTAAGAGAGAAAAAAAAGAGACAGAGAGGAACATTCATTAACATTAAAACCAGTGTGAAATAGATATGGTGTACTGTATAAGCTTTACCCAAGAATTTCAGCTGAGAAAATGGTTAAATAACAGTTAAATAACTTAATAAATAAATATTATAAATACCTACTTAAATTAAAAGGTGTTTCCAGACTCTTCCATACAATATCCCATACTGTATATGTTGTACCTGATTTATAGCCACTTCCACTTCCCAATAATTAGCTTGAGATAATCTTTAATATGTAAGAGGCAGAGTGGATGGGCGGAGGGATTAGGGGCCAGAAGGAGACTGGGGGTATGTTTGTATATCTGTGGGCAGACTCTCTTGTAGTGGACAAATTCTCCCAATTAGAGTCTCCTGTAATTCTAAATGAAGGTAACTTGCTTTATTTGAAGTATTTATTAAATAGCACCTGTATTATGTACCGTAGATACTTGTGTGACAATTCTGTCCAACATTATATACTAATATACTCAGCAACATTATCTCCATTATTACAGAGATACTAAGATACAAAAGAGATGAACCACAGATTCCCTAAGAAACAAGATCTTCAGCATCAACTGCATCATCCTTAGCTTTCATAAAGAAAGTCAGTACTATGTACATCAGCAAGCTGTCAAAATCAGCAGCAACTTATCACTTTAACAGCATTACTCATTGTATCACCCACATTAAAACAACATTTCACTATACAGACACCACACTTGGTCCCTCGAGCCCCTCCCTAACTCAGGTCTACACAAGATTCTGGCAGCACTTCAGATTTCTCTAGAAAGATTCAAGTATCTAATCGTTAATTCGTAATACTCGTTCTCTGAGATTAAAAACAAGTTTTCAGATGTGGGAACAAGATGTTTTTCTCATGCAAATATATTTTTACATATAATCACATAGTTTCTGATCTCTTTCTTCCTCTCTCAGTGGATGATGTACAGTATTGAACTGATGTGGGCAGCATTATTATTAAGAATTAAGTGTTAAATAATTAAATGATTGAGCCCTAATCATGTCCAAGGTATAATATTTATGACTCACTGTCCTCTTGACTGATAGCCTGCTAGTAAAGACTGTACATGCAGTAAATGACCTTTCACAGCTGAATGTAAAATAACACCTTATTTATAGCTACAAAAATGTACATTATTATTATTATTATCATTATTATTATTATTATTATTATTATTATACTTTAGTATTATACTTCACTAAATATTTGAGCTTTTAATCTGCTCTGTGTAGATTAAGCTTTTGAAATTTAATGTTAAAAAGAGCCGTTATGGTCCTTGATGTTTCGTCCTTGATGTTTCGGCTCTAATTAAAGTTGTTAATGACATTTGTTTAAATACAGACTCTGGAAAATCATCTGTTCTACTACTGCTCGATCTCAGCACTGCATTCGATACCTTTGACCATAAAAGTCTCATAGATAGACTTGAGAACTGGTTTGGGCTCTCAGGAACTGTCCTAAAATGGTTCAGTTCATACCTGCAAGGAAGCAACTCATTTGTGGAAATAGAAAATGTTTCTGAGAGAGTGCCAGTGACCTGTGGTGTCCCCAAGGATTCAATTCTTGGGCCACTGATTTAATTTATGCATGATGCCTCTTGGCCAAATACTACAAGACTATGGGATACCTTACCACAGCTATGCAGAAGATACTACTTGAGTCTCTCCTTAAACAACTATGGTCTTCTTGACTCACTTTGTAAGTAAGCACATCTCTAACTGGATGGAACAAAACTTTCAACTGCAGTTGAATAAACATAAAACAGAGATTATTTTATTTGGTAATAGCAATGAGAGACTAGCTGCCTATCTGGACTAGAGAGCCCTAAAATCTAAAGAACTAGTGTGTAACCTTGGTGTACCAGCTTTTAATTGTTAATTTAATAGTTTTTATCAATCCTAATTTAATTTATTCTATTTTTAATTTAAATAATCTTTTAAATCTATTGTTTAACCATGCTTTAATCCAGTTTTTGATTTATATTCTCCTTTACCTTACTTTTTTTTTCAACAACTGTGTATTTTCTCATTTGTAAGGCACTTTGAATGACAGCAGTGTATGAAAGGTGCTATATAAATAAACTTGCCTTACCTTAATATGGTAAGACGCAGAGTGGATAGGCAGAGGGAGTAGGGAGCAGGATGAGACTGGGGGTATATTTTCGTATCTATGGCCAGCCTCTCTTGCAGTGAACAACTTCTCACAATAAGAGTCCCATATAATTCTGCTGTTTAAATGAAGGTATCTTGAAATATTTACCAAACAGCACTTGTACATAATGCCACTGTTCATATGTTCTGTACCATAGACACTTGTGGGACAATTGCCATGCAGTCGATGGTGGTCCAGCAAAAGTATGCTTCCCTAGTCTTGTTGATGTGGAAAAGACTCAAAATAAAAATTAAAGAAAGCTCAGTATGGCATACACCCGTCCCCCAGGCCCCGATGACAGCTGAGAGCAGAGGGGGTAACGGGGAGGCGGAGCAACGACCTCTCTTTCTCTCTCAGCTGAGGTGCTCACGCTGCCTATAATAGGAGAAAGCTGATACTGATCTGGCTGGCAGATCAGGTGGCTGGTGAGCGCCTTTTAAAGAGAGCAGAGAGGGAACAGAGAGAGAGAGAGAGAGAGAGAGAGAGAGAGAGAGAGAGAGAGAGACAGACAGACAGAGAGAGAGAGACAGACAGACAGACAGACAGACAGACAGACAGACAGAGACAGAGACAGACAGACAGAGAGACAGAGATAAGAAGCAGCAACAGAAGAAAAGATAGAAGAGCTGAAAAGTTTAGTTTGGAGAGAAGGACTGAGAAGTCTAGTTGAAGTCACTGAAAAATGGCCAGTGTAGGCTTTGGTTGTTTGGTTTTGTTTTTGGTTGATTGGTGTGAAATAAAAGTGAAATGGCTGCTGAAACTCTGAACCCTGCCTCCAGCATCCTCCTTGAACCACAAGTCGTGCTACACTCAGCAACACCATCTCCAATGTAAGCCTCTTTGTTTGTGTTTGTCTAAAGGTAACAGACAGTACGCTACACAGCACTGTCCAAAAGTATATACTGATATACCAAACAAAAATAGCCTTGAATCTTTATTGTTACAGAGATACTAAGAAACAAAACAGATACAGATTTTTTTTTTAAATGAAACAGCATCTTTAACATCAACAACATCACCTTCTGATTTCATTAAGCAAGTAAATGCTGCAAACGTCAGTTTCATTTTAACTGAGAGCATCTCTCATTATAGCACACGAAAACAACATTTCATTACACAGATTCCACACCTGGCCACTTTCTAAGATGGGTCTGCACATGCCTCTGGCAGCACTTCAGATTTCTCTGGAAAGACTCTGGTATTGGTTACTATTAAATGGAAAGAGAAACAATCTCTGAATTGCCAGCCTGCTCATATCAGCTGAACTGAAAGTCAGGCATCTGAAAATCAAAACCAGCCATACTTCAAAATTTTAAAAAATATCAGTGCAAAAATACAAAAAAGGATCTACATTGTAGAGTTCCTTACCTGGTCAAGATCTTTGTATGACCTAAAGCACTCAGTAAGGGTGTTAACTTTTATATTAGCGTATTGAACATATGGGAAATACGGGAAACACATTTATCACATCAGTCAGGATGGATCTATTCTGAAAATACAAACCCAATTCCAAAAATGTTTGGACAGTACGTGAAATGCAAATAAAAAAAGCATTGGTTTGTAAATCAACTTTATCAGTATTTAAATGAAAGCAGTACAAAGCAAATAATGTTTTATCTAATCAACATCACCGTTTTTTACTAAATATACACTCATTCGGAAATTGATGCCTGCAACATGTTCCGAAGTTGTGAGAGGCGCAATTTAAGACTAGCAACATTGAAATGTCCAGAAAACATTTTAAAAGAGCTCCGTAATAATGCTTGGGTCAAAAAGGAGCATCCAGGAAAGGCTAAGTCCCTTATGAACAAGAATTTCATGTTGTGTGAAGGTGAACATTATGATGTTTAACAGACATTTGGTTTGGGTCTCCATATCTCAAGTTTTTATTTTGTTATTATACAGTGTGTCCCAAAAATATGACATCAGTTGAGATGTGAATATCAGAGTAACTACATGTCCGAGGCAAACAAAACTAAATAGGCTTCATGTTGAACAATACAATAATTATTTATTAAAATTGAACAAGGAATTCAGAGGGATGTAGATTTTATAACCGATTTCACAGCTTCACAAATGTTCAATATGTGCACCACCTGTGACACAACGCACGTCAAGTCGGTAGTCCAGCACCTGTCAAACCAACATTCAAGCCGATATCAGTGTCTATTGATGTTTCTGGCCAGCTGGGATGGGTCGAGGCTTGAGTTTGTTACTGCAAGTCAAGTCAAGTCAAGTCAAGTCAAGTCAAGAGGCTCTTATTGTCATTCCATCTATATACAAGTACACAGTGGAGTTAAATTACGTTCCTCCAGGAACAACACGGTGCAACAACGAACAAAAGTACAAAAGTACAAAAGCACAAAGTGTGAACGTGCAGGCAGTGTGCAAACAAAAATTAAGCTAGAAACAATACAATAAGTACAATAAATTAAACAGACATTAGACACAGTAAACAGACCGGACAGTGTAGCACCGACACAGCACAGATTTTTGGACATGAGGTAGTGGAATAAGGTGCAGACATATTTAACATGATGTGATCTGTAAGTTACGTCAGATAACTAGTAAAACAATTACAATCACTGAGGTAGTAAAACAGTTACTGAGGTAGGAAAACAGTGTAAACACAGTATTGGCAGCAATGTTCCAGATAGATAGTGCAAGTAGAGCATCAAAAGAGGTGTGTATGAGTGTGTAGGGGGGGATTTAATTCAGTCCTTGTGAGTTTAAAAGCCTGATTGCTTGAGGGACAAAGCTGTTGCAGAGTCTGGCAGTGATGGCACGGATGCTCCGGTACCTTCTGCCAGACGGCAGCAGTGAAAAAAGTGTGTGTGAGGGATGGATGGGGTCGTTCACGATGCTGGTGGCTTTGCGGATGCAGCATGTGGTGTAGATGTCCATGATGGAGGAGAGAGAGACCCCGATGATCCTCTCAGCTGTCCTCACTATGCACTTGCGGTCGGAGGCTGTGCAATTCCCAAACCAGGCGATGATGCAGCTGCTCAGAATGCTCTCCACAGTCCCCCTATAGAACATGCTGAGGGTGGGAGGGGGGAGATGAACTTCCTTCAGTCTCCACAGGAAGTAGAGGCGCTGCTGGGCTCTCTTGACTATGGAGTTGGTGGTGAGGGACCAGGTGAGGTTCTCTGTGATGTGGACGCTGAGGAACTTGGTGCTCTGGATGATTTCCACAGCAGAGCTAGTGATGTTCAGTAAGGCGTGGTCACCCCGCACTCTTCGGAAGTCAACAACTATCTCCTTAGTTTTGTCTACATTCAGAGACAGGTTGTTGGTTCTGCACCAGTCTGATAGCCGCTGCACCTTCTCTCTGTATGCTGACTTATCATTCTTGCTGATCAGACCCACCACAGTCACGTCATCAGCAAACTTGATGATGTGGTTTGAGCTGTACTTTGCAGTACAATCATGAGTCAGCAGAGTGAACAGCAGCGGACTGAGCACACAGCCCTGAGGGGCGCCGGTGCTCAGTATGGTGGTGCTGGAGATGTTATTACCTATCCTGACTAACTGAGGTGTCTTAGTCAGGAAATCCAGGACCCACTTACAGAGGGAGGCATTCAGGCCCAGCAGGCTCAGTTTTCCATTCAGCTGCTGAGGGATGATGGTGTTGAATGCTGAACTGAAGTCTATGAACAGCATTCTGACGTAGGTGTCTCTATTGTCCAGGTGGGTGAGAGCCAGGTGGAGTGTGGTGGAGATGGCATCATCTATTGAGCGGTTAGGGCGATATGCAAATTGCAGTGGGTCCAGTGAAGGAGGAAGCTGGTCTTTAATGTGCCTCATGACAAGCCTCTCAAAGCACTTCATGATGATTGGAGTGAGTGCAACAGGACGATAGTCATTGAGGCAGGACACTGGAGACTTCTTCAGCACAGGGATGATGGTGGTGGACTTGAAGCACATTGGAACGACTGCAGTGCTCAGAGAGATGTTGAATATGTCAGTGAGAACATCAGCCAGCTGTTCAGCACATTCTCTGGGCACTCTGCCTGGTATGCTGTCGGATCCTGGAGCTTTCCGTGGGTTGACTCTGAGTAGAGTTCTCTGCACATCAGCTGGAGACAGACTCAGTACTTGTTCACTTGGAGGAGGAGTGGTTTTCTGTCATGCCGTTCTGTGCTTCAAACCGGGCATAGAAGTTGTTTAGTGCGTCTAGAAGGGAGGCATCACTGTCACAAGCAGGTGGAGGTGACTTGTAATCGGTGATGGCCTGGATGCCCTGCCACATGCACCATGTGTCAGCAGTGTTTTGAAAATGTTCATGGATTTTCTTTGAGTTGGCACGCTTAGCCTCTTTGATGGCCCGGGAAAGCTTGGCTCTTGCTATCCTGAGGCTTGCTCTGTCCCTTGACTAAAAAGCCTTGTCATGGGTTCTCAGTAGCATTCGCACCTCTGCAGTCATCCATGGTTTCTGGTTGGGGTGTGTTGTGACGAGTTTGGAGACAGTAACATCATCAATGCACTTGCTAATGTAGCCAGTCACTGATTCTGTATACTCCTCCAGGTTGACGGAATCACCAGAGGTTGCAGCTTCTCTGAACATTGCCTATCTATACTGATTAAGCATATTTAACATTTGGCTGCTGCTAAACAACCATTTTATACACTTATATAGACAATAAATGTAGTCATATTAAAATATCTTGCATACTCTGTTGATAGACAACTTGTAGTCTATTGATTGAGTTAATGATGTGTTTGTTGAAACACAGATGAAGATCTATTCACATGTTGTTGAGAATCAATTGATAAACTGGTTGATAATTGTCAACTGACAGGTTGGTGACAGTCTGTAGATGATTTATTGATTGTTTGTAGAGTGTCTAAAAGCAGAAATAAAGTGTGACCCATTCTACCACCTGAGGTCTCCATGTCCTCTATTCGTTGGGAAATCGATGAAGAAATTGAAAAAAACCTTAATTAACGTTACCACTCCTGATCAGCGCCCTCCAGAAAAACCTGTACCTAGCCAGTTTTGCACTCAGCTGTTCACTCTACCAACCCCACTTTCCAGTCACCTTTCAAATCAATCGGTTTTGCCAGTTTTGCTCTATAATAAGAAATTTGATTATCAGGGTATACTTGGGGGCTTGTACGGATGAATTGCATGGCAATGTAATACAAAGTCACCCATGTTTGCCGTTTGTGGTAATGAACACATTCACAAAGTGATACATATTTTAAGGTTTTTGTATGTCCACTACATCATTTTCAGGAACCCAGCTGTTGAATTTGGACGGCCAACCCAACCATTTCACTGAAACCAATATTTTTTTTACCCTGTCTAAAATCTTTTCAACTTTGAATGTTTTATGTCCAGACACATTTATTTTTTGCAGTTCTGGTTCATAGAAACAGCCCTGTATAATATCACCATCATAACCTTTCAGTCTATAAACAGGCAGTTGTCAATGGATGCGCTCTGATATGGTGACAAATTCATGTGTATAGTTCTCCTCATAACCCTTTATAAATGGGTTTTAAACACAATAAATTCATTTTCTTTGGTCACATCGACAGGCTTCATTTTTATACTCCTATGATAACTGTTGTTGTACCCGCACATTATGTCTTGTAAAACATTAGAGTACCTTTTCGAATTTATAGCTGTTAGATATCGCCACATACAACTTTTTAGCGTTGTGTTAAAGCGTTATATGACGCTAGCCTTTAGTTCACTACCTGTAGCAAAATGCGTGATTTTGAAAATGTTGAAAAACTCTTTACCCATGTCAGTCTGTAGGTTTTGAGAAACTCTACCCTCGGCTAGTATGCATGCAAACACATTAGCGACTTCCAAACCTGACTTATTTTTTAACAATCAGGCCCATGCATATTTGCTTAACACAGCAATACATGTGAACATATATCACATGTCAACATAAATCTCTCAGGTGAGGCGGGGGGGGGTCATAAATCACTTGTCTGAAAGAAGGTGTATGATACATACTACTACTGCCTGAATATAAGCAAACCTTCTCCCCTTGACTCTTGTTTTCAGGCTAAACATAGCCTAAGTGCAATAAAATGCATCTCAGGGGTTAGGACCAGAAACTGAGAGACAGAAGCACAGACTGAGACTGGGTTAGTACCAGAGACTGAAAATGGGGCAAAACTAGAAAATGAGTTTAGAGCATGACTGTAGAGTTAGACTGGGGCAGAAGCAGAGTCTGAGACTGAGGCAGAAGTGGAAATTAAGACTGGATCAGAAGTAGAGACTGACACTTGGGCAGAAGCAGAGATTGGGACTGGGGCAGAGGCAGAGTTTGAGACTGAGACATGGATAGTGTCTGAGACTGGGGCAGAAGTAGAAACTGTGACTGGGGCAGAGGTAGAAACTGAGACTGGGACAGAAGAAAAGACTGGGACTGGGGCAGAAGTAGAAACCAAGACAGGGGCAGGAGAAGAGACTGGGACTGGGGCACAAGCAGAAACTGAGAAAGGGGCAGAAGAAGAGACTGGGACTGAGGCAGAAGTAGAATCTGAGACAGTGGCAGTAGAAGAGACTGGGATTAAGGCACAAGTAGAAACTGAGGCAGGAGCAGAAGCAGAGACTGGGGCATAAGTAGAAACTGAGACGGGGCAGAAGAAGAGACTGGGACTGGGGCAGAGGTAGAAACTGAAACAGTGGCAGTAGAAGAGACTGAGAGTGGGGCAGAAGTAGAAATGTTTGAGATTTGAGGGGTTACAGTTGGTTAATCTGTGTGTGTGTGTGTGTGTGTGTGTGTGTGTGTGTGTGTGTGTGTGTGTGTGTTAGTTCTTAAGGCTCAGTGGCTGCAGGGGGTGTTACAACAATAGAATATTTTGAGCAGTATCTTCAAAGTCACGCCCTCTTAGAACACACATACATATAAATCATCCACCCGTATCTCTCCATTACACTCTCGACTTCTCAACTTCACCAAACATGAAGCCGCAGGTCACTCTGGTGCTCATCTGCATGATTTTGTCTGGAGGTACAGAGTTACATATATTATGGGCAGATTTAATGCAATGAATTGTAGTTTATTAATTGATTATTATTACTGATTGTCATTGATTTATTCATTGTAAAAGGGCATTACAGTTTCGTTGTGGATGTTTTTCTGTGCAGAAAGCTTTTTCCTTTTGCTCTGTTGTTGTAATGCAAAATCATCAGTTAAAATTACTGTCTAAAATTCATTGTCAGTAATTGTTTTTATAATTACAAGTCAATAGTCAATAATTATTATTGAAAACTGAAAACAAAAAGTTAAGTGTGTTATTTTACTTTTAGTAGTTGTTTGTCTGTCTGTCTGTCTGTTTGTTTGTTTTAGCTTTCCATTTCACGACTTTGTGTGTTTACCTGTGAAGCTTTTCAGGCTTCAGCAGCACTGAAGTGTTTGAGGTGTGTCAACAAAGCGTGTCTTGCTTCAGAGTGTGGGGCTAATGAAGATCGCTGCTATACCGTACCAAGTGAGTCAGAAAGCTCAACCTCCCTGTCTCACTACTCTGCAGTTTACCACTCACAGTTACTGAGCTGGAGTCAACTTATGTGAAATGTTACAAAGAGCCAAGTTTAGCTCTGTAGTTGTATGAAATCAAGTGCTTCGGGGTTTTAGTATAAAACAGACAAATGTCATACACAATAAATAAAAAATAAATAAAGCACAAACACACACAGAGATTAGTTCAAAAGTCGATTTTCACTTGAAATCATCATGAAATACTTAAATAAATCACAATTGTATAGCAAACGAATACTAGAATTACATTACATAATTAGTACATAAAAAAAGATTGATGATCTGTTTCCTCATTTACCTCAGGCTGAACCATTTCATCAAATTTTACAGTATAATGTCACTGTCAGAATAAAACCATGTGTCTCCAATATGGTAGCTTTGCAAGAGAAAGGGAAACAATTCTTAACTTTCAATGTAAATTAATGGAGACATTTTTTTTTTTACACAATTTTGGGCCATTTTATTGATCCATTCATCAAGCGACCTTTAAACAAAATAAAAAGGGCAGTTGAAGTTTTAAAATGATGCCAAAAATGACAAATTATGTCAACAAAAATGCACAGTGAGCAATGATAAATGTTCCCTATTAGTGTTCTGAAGTGTGATGGCTGCTCCTAAGCAATAACAGGGAAGCATTAGAGTAATAATTATTTAGTTTAGTTTAGTAGAGTATAATTATTAGAGTACTCATTATTTCGATGAGGGGCTTTAAAATGTCTAAATGATTGTTAGTGAATTGAAAAACATTGTTTTTTCCCACTAAATTCTTCTTAAACTCTAATTCTTCTTATCTCAGCTTCAGTGTTTGGCTTCAGGCTCACTGGGAAAGGATGTTCAACCAAGGCAGATTGTGAAGTACAAGATGCTGCTGGGAAGATATCCTGCTGTAAGACGGATCTGTGTAACAGTGCTGAGGGGGTTAAGCTGAGTCTCCTCATGATGCTGGGGCCACTGATCTTCTCTGTCCTCTTCATCTGAACTCTCTGCTGCTCCTCTCTCAGTAGTTCATCTCTTACTGGAGGAACAGAAATATTATTACTGTTTGGAGATAGTTACGTAATTTCCCTGTTTTCTTGCTCAGCTGCACTCTGTGGTAATGTGTGTGTGCTTAATGATAGCTACTGTAAGAGCATTTCTGTAACCAAATGATCAATAAAGTTTATAAAGACTAAGAGGGGTGTACGCTTCATTGGTATTTGAATTGGAGAATTGATGAGATGTTCATAAAACTTCATTAGCAGATCGACTGTAACGAGTCTTCATTTCACTTATTAATTCAGTGACAATTTGTGATTCAAGCAACTGCATATGACAACTGTTTATGGACTTTAAGCAGATCACTGATGAGCTGTACTTCTAAGGGCCTGCTATCTTTAATTCTGGTGTGCAGTTGAAAGGTTAAACCTGTGGCCCCCAACTCAAGTAATACAGCCCCAAGAATCTGGCAACAAGAAGACAAGGATGAACAAGCTAATTAAGGAGGATGAGGACATATCTGAGCAAGACAGCAGTGAGAAATACTGACCTTACCTTACATAGGATGCATTAGTTTCTAGCATATTAACTATCATGATGATTTCACATTTAAGATAAAAGTTCATCAGTTCTCGCTTTATCCCTTGCTGGCCACCTTGTTTTTCTCAGCGTAGCATATAAATACAAAATAAGGGTAGGAAATGTAGAAAATGAAAAGGCATAGATTTTAGAAGTTATTCAGGAGAGATTTTAGCCTGTGACACATGCAGTAAATAACACCTAATTTATGGCTACAAGCAATTGACAAAAATAAAATTATTAAAAAAATAAATAATTGTGTAACAATACACCACATTATTATTATTATTATTATTATTATTATTATTATTAGTAGTAGTAGTAGTAGTAGTACAGTAACTTATTACTATTCTGTTCGCAGTTCACATGGCTCTGGTCTTGTCAGCAAACTTCATAAAGCAGAAGAGCAGCGCCATCTAGTGGACACAATGAATATTGATTATTGGCAATGAATACTGACATGGCGTCATGCTGTCCTGCACTCTGCAGTTCAGTGATTTGAATTCATTTGAGTTGAGTGAGTGACTCATTTAGCCTTACATAGTGATGATCTGTTGGCACTTACTGTTGTTTCTGTTTGCGAGTGTGATAATTAAAATTCTTGTACACATGGAAGTGAACACAGGTGGTTCATTCTACTACAGCAATGGCAGATGGTGTCCCACAACTCTGCAGCCATGAAATGAGCTCAAAATAAGAATCAAACACAGAAAGCTATCTGTGTATTCTTTGTTCTGTTTCTAACCAACAAAATTCTATGATCATGCATATTTAATGTTTATTTCAGTGATTTTATTCATGTTGTAAAATGTACTTTTTACATTATGATTTGCCAATTGGGTAAATTAGTTAATGAGCTGGATAGTAGTTATTTAGCTGGCTAACCTCAGCTAGATAAGCAAAGTAGAGAACTTTAGTATTTCATTTCCTAACAATATTATGTCCTCCAAAGATGACTATATTGGCTAATCGGTGAACTGTATTCCTTCAGCTTTTAGTGAGTCAGCTAGTTCTCTGTTTGATGAGATGATAATGTAGCTAAGTAAATAGTTATTTTGTATACAAATAGTCCATATTTTGAATTAGTTGTTCAGTTGGCAGTGTTACTACCCTTTCAACTTACTTTTTGCTACTATAATTTCTTACTTAATCATTTAAGTCTGAAGTGAGTGAATAGAGTAAATATTATATATTTCAGTTTTGTTTTTGGGGTGTAAATAGTGTTGTTTTATTGCGAGTTCCCAGAGTAAAAGCATTTATTGAACAACTGCTTAAAAAAAAAAATGCACTCCATGCCTTCCTCTTCTCATTTGCATACATCACGTAACATAACTGCGTACCACAACATCCCCCTTTCTGAAATAAAAGCTTTTTAATAGCTTAATTTCCTATCTCAGCTTAAATTTATGAATTCTAATAGGTTACTTTTGTTTTGAAAGTCAAAGGCCAAAACTAAACTACATACCTCCGTTTACACGTATGCAACATTTTTGTTTTTTTCCTAGAAAGTTGAGGTGGACTACCCAACTTTCGACTGAGTGTAAGGATTATTCTGCCCCAATGCTCACAGTTTTTCCAAAAGCACCTGCTGTCTTTCAGGTGCCTTGGAAGGTGGCGTTCTCTTTCTGGGTATCTTCTCTCTCCTCCAGCTGCAAAGTGAAGAGTCTCTGCAACAGGGTCTGGGGGAGGCGTGGCATCAGCTGGGTCTGGAGAGCTGGTAGACTGATCCTCTAGCAAGACTGCTGATTCGTCAGGTGCATCAGACACTGTCACTAGATGAGCTCTGTTTCTCCACAGGATACCCCTTGGTGTGTCTATGAGGTATGACCTGGGCTGCTTTGTTTTTGACAACACAGGTACTCTCTCTTTCATGTCCTTCACCCAAACATATTCCCCAGCATTCAAACATCTCAGATCACGAGCTGTATGTCTCTTGTTAAAGCTTCTCCGCCGCTGCCGCCTGTTCTATTGCTCTTTCACTTTGAGTTTGTGAAGATCTGTCCAGCCTGGATTTTAGTCGTGACAAACTGACTGGAATAGGAGTACGGATCTTCCTTCCCATGAGAAATTCTGAGTGTAGCGATTTGCTAGAGGAGTTGAGTGATACGCCATCAATGAAAGGTATGGGTCTTTTGCTTTTTTCAAAAAGGCTCTTTACAGTTCTCACTGCGCGTTCCACCTCGCCATTGCTTTGTGGAAACCGTGGGCTGGAAGTTTGATGTTGGAAGTCCCATTCCAAAGCAAACTTCCTGAAGCTCTCAGATGAGTACTGTGGGCCGTTGTCCGAGCGGATAACAGCAGCAATCCCATGCTGTGCAAAGATAGATCTGAAGTGGTTTTTTTTTTTAATTTTTACCACGATTTTCTCCCCAATTTAGTCGTCTCCAATTCCACCCCGCTAGCTAGGACTCCCCCAATCACAAGATGCTATCAACGCTAGGAGGGTGAAGGCTAACACAGGCTTCCTCCGAGACCTGTGAAACCAGCCACCGCTTTCTTTTCGAGCTGCCACTCATGCGACGTCACTGGACAGCTGAACGCGCTCAGAGGAAAGCACCAACCGCCAGATCTGTTACATCAGCATCGTGCTGAGTGAGTGATGGGGGGAGAAGGGCAGCCATCCCACCCACCCAGAGAGAGCGAGGCCAATTGTGCTCTCTCGGACTCCCGGCTACGGATGGCTGTAGCATCACCAGGGATCAAACTCGCGATCTCCTGATGATAGGGCCAACGCTTAGACGGTTGCGCCACTCGGGAGCAGATCTGAAGTGTTTAATTGCTGCTTCTGAGGAAGCCGAGTTGAGCTTTGCCACTTTAAAAATCTGGAGAAGTAATCCACCACGAGTAAGTACTGCTGATCTTTAAACTGAAAGAGGTCTGCTCCGACTTTGTACCAGGACAGATCTGGAAGTTCGGAATGGAGGAGTGTCTTTTTCAAGTTTACTCTCTTTTGCACGTCACAGTTCTTGATTTCATTGTTCAGCTGTGTACTTAGGCCCTGCCACCATACTAACTGTTTGGCCCTTTCTCTGCATTTTGTAATGTGACCCTCGTGTAGCTTTCTCTGGATATCAGCTCGGAGTGGTGGTGGTATTACTAATCTTTGCCCTTTTAGAAGCAATCCATTTACCACTGTGAGCTCAAAGGGCAAATGTAGTTGAAAGGTTTGTTCAATGAAAAAACTTATCTGACCATCCTTCAATGCAGAACTTCATCTTGATACCGGTATTGCCAAATTTCATCCAGTCTCTTTTCTGTGGCAGGTATACTAGCCATCACAGCGTCTAGATAGAGATGAGTTTCTTCTTCTAGCTTTTGGTCCCCTGTGCTTTTCACCAGAGCTCTAGAGAGCACACCTGCTGAAGCTATACTCTTACCAGTGACATGTGAGATTGTACACGAGTATCGCATTAGTCGCATTCGCAGACACAGTATTCGTCTAGGGTTTTTGAGCCTAGGAGACCAATGGTTTATGGTCTGTTTCTATGTGAAATGTGATGCCAGAAAGGAATTCTGAAAATCGTTCACATGCCCAGGTGTTGGCAAGGGCTTCCTTTTCACTCGAGGTCTAGTTTGCTCTGCTAAATGAGGCAGGAATTTCCCTAGGTGATTCCCCATGCCTAGGAAATGCCTAACCTCAACATTTCCTAATTCTGGCATGGTGGACACAGCTTGCACTTTGACTGGGTCAATGCTCAACCCTCACTGAGATGAGCTTGCAGATAAACCAGGTTCAGAGTTTATTGAACAGCTGCTTGAACAAACCTGCACTCCATGCCTTCCTCTCCTCATTTGCATAAGTCACGTAACATAACTGCATGCTACAACAGATAGCAGTAAAATAACCTGACTGTCCTGTCATTCATGTTCAGCATGTGTCGTAGCACATAAAGCCTTGGCAACACACAAAGAGCCTCATCCTATGCTGACTCCACCACATTCAGACTCCATCCTCCAACTCAATTCTTTCCGCTTCTCCTCCCAGCTCAAGAAATAATCCTAAGCTCAGTCGCCCCTCGTATCCTGTCAATTTATTGGTCAGGATGGAAATCTTTCCAGCGCTTTCATGCACTTCACAGCATACCATTCCCTTCAGACAATCTTTCAACAACAGCTGCTTTTCTCACATTTGACAGTTCGCACCTGGCCATTCACTCTTCCACCTTAAGAGTCTATTTAGCTGGGATCAACTTCTTCATAAAGCTCACCAACAGATCCAAACACACCACAGCTAACCACCCTCATATCTCACTTTTACTAAAAGAAATCCAAAGAAACAAACCTCACCTTCCACCTCATCAGCTGCCCTTAACCTCTGACATCCTGCACCATTGCATTCAGGCATTCCATGCTGGACTCTTCCCAAAGGCGATATCTACCACCTTAGAAGCCCTTTTTCTCCTCGCTTTTCTGGAATGTTCCGAATGTTCAGAATATACAGCTCAAACCTTCAACTCTGCTTTACATCCCTGCCTATCTGACCTAATTATACTAAACTCAGATCTTTAATATCAAACAAAGCAAAACAAACCAATTTGTTTGTAATGGTGGATGGCTGACCAGACTGAGGATGTGAACCCTGGCTGTCTGTCATGCTATATTTACAGGGCCTACCAGGTGAGCCACCACAGGTTTTGGGGACACAGAACCCAAAGGTACAGCAGATGGATGAGCTGAACAAAAGAACTTCAGCACCTGATGAATCCGGAGATCAAATCTGGGCCCTATTGGTGCTGCGCAAGCGCTCTATCGCTACACCACCGCAGTGCTGAAAAGAGCACCTTTATATGGGATAGCCCGAAAAGGTGGGAAAAGCTGTCCAAACTTGTAAACCCACCTATTTTTGTCAGGCACGAAAAAGAACAAAGCAAAACAGGGGAAAACTGGCTTTCTCAGATGTAGAGAGAAAATGAAGTAATTGGCCTTAAAAGAAGAACTACCCTGACCAACTGACCAGCTGCAGTTACAAAACCTTGTTAAAACAACAACTATTTCCAAACAACACTGCTGAATTCACACGCTGGGCAGAGATATGCATGTTCTTTGTTATGACTTTCCCATGTTCAGATGGTTCATACGCTGGTAGAAGATTTGTTCAGAGAAGTTAGTTCTTCTGTTAATAATCTAGCTAGGTTTAATATCCCTTCATATTTATTAACCCTCTCATTGAGGAGAGCTTAGAAACAACTTCCTTAAACACAGTGCAATACCAATCCATATAAACTCTGAAGCTAAAGAAATTGTTTTCTTAATAAACCTCCCCACTATTAGTGAAAACTAAAGGCCCTCAAATCCTTTTTAGTGAATACATTATTAGTCAGAACAAAAAAAAATGTTTATTCATTAAATATGAACCATTCTAACTGTGTCTAAAAGGACAATGCATTTAAAAAGTCACATTTTTCCTGAAACATCTTAATGTTCTGCCATTTCAACCAGTAAGACCGCACTGAGTTTTAGAGAAATGAAAGTAACCAGAAGACTCTGTCTCCATCCTGCCACACATCCTGACCACAGAGCAGTGATAAGTCTCTAAAGACACACCAGCAAGTAATTTGTATGTTATTTTCATCATTTATGTGGCACAGGCCAAAGAGGAGCTCAAACAGGCCAAAAGTAGTTGCTAATTATAATAGAAAAATACAGTTAGAAGAACACATCTGTATGCACTCCAGTCATTGAATGGATTAGTGAATTCCATCAGCAGCACAAGTGATCAGGTTTTGTATAGTAACCACAAGTACTGAGCTGCTTTCAGTTTCTGGTTTAAATGTGCACATTATAAAAGTAAGAGGCATAAAATTGTATTGTTGTATTTTTTAAATTATGATTATTTTAAAGTTAATATTTTTTGAAGTCAAATAAACCCTTACTACCCTGATGTTTAGCTCTATGTATAATGTTCAAAACAACAACAACAACAACAACAACAACAACAACAACAACAACAACAATAATAATAATGCACACTGTATGGTAATTTTGCTCTTTCAGTATGTATGGATTTATCAACATATGGAGAATACAACATTCATAGTGTAGAGATATGTTAATAGAAATTGAACTGAGACATGCAGATTATATATATATATATATATATAAATAAATAAAAAAATAAATAATCTATTATATTACACACACACACACACACACACACACACACACACACACACACACACACACTTGCAGAACACAGAGCTGTGGGTTTTTGCACATTACTGCTCATTTATTTATTTATTTTCTGTAAACTGTATTAAGATGACAATAAAAAGTAATTGAGGTTATCGATAATGACGCTGAGATGTCATGGGCTTAGAACTAGAAGGATCCATGTGCCTTTTTTATCAAAAGTGAGTGCATATGTTAATCATTACTGATGATTGTTGTGGCTGAGGTGAAATAATTAAAAAAAAAACTGTAGAGTCTGTCTTTTAATTTTTTTTTAAAAAGGTCCTTCTTTAAAAAGCCATATTATGCATTGTTTAAGATGGTAGATTAGAATCTTGTAATCAACTGTGTAGATTTTGTGCATCAGCCAGAGGTCATTCCCAACACTGACAAACACAGTTCTGTACAATGTGCTGGACAAAAGTCAAATGTTTCCTGAAATGTCTTAAATGTTGTCATTTCAACCAGCAAGACCGCACTGAGTTCTAGAGAAATTAAAGTAACTAGAAGACTCTGTCTCTATCCTGCCACATGTCCTGACCACAGTACAGTGGTCCGTCTCTAAAGACGTACACCAGGAAGTAGTTTGAATGTGTCATTGTAATCATTTATGTTGCACAGCTCAAACAGGAGCTCAAACAGGCCAAAAAGAAGAATAAGAATCACCCACTGGTTCATGTAAATATCTAAAAACTACTATACTTATAAAATTCTGTCCATAACAGTTCTGTATGTAGTTGATAATTAAGATACAGAAAAATACAGTTAGAAGAACACTTCTCTGTGCACTCCAGACATTGAATGGATTAGTGAATTCCATCAGTGCGGTTGGGCACATTGCTGTTCATTTTGCTCTTCTGTAAACTTTATCAAGATGACAATAAAAAGTCAGTAAAGTTTTTGTTAATAATGTTGAGATGTCATAGGCTTATTTCAAGTAGGTTGGCATATATGGCACATATGGCACAGGTCTGCCATGTGATGAACTGGTGACCTGTTCAAGGTGTTTCCTGCCTTCCGCCCAATGAACGCTAGGATAGGCTACAGCCCCCCCGTGACCCAGAAGGATAAGAGGTTTAGTGTGTGTGTGTGTGTGTGTGTTACCCCTGTCTCACTGACCTCTAATGGTCTTCACTGCTGAGTTACTTAACACTACATTTATTTACTGCTGTAACCTGATTAAAGTTAGTAGACCATCTGCTTTAAATGTAAAAACTCAACATGTTGTTCAATGTAAGGCTTTTGAAATGTGGCTTTAAAACCACAAGACTAAAGAATGCAGGTGATGTTGTAACAGTGGAGAGC
>NW_023494802.1:36599033-36647759 GCF_904425465.1 Colossoma macropomum | reverse complement strand
GAGGAATATTGGAACATTCTTCCTTCTACTGAGCTTCAGCCGGTGGACACCACCCTGACCTGAACTGTGGGATACCTTGATAAACGTGTGAACGTATAAACATATCAACCATATAAAGCCCATATCAGTAGTTTGAGAACTTCTGAACATCAGCACCTCCTCTTTTACTGTTTCAGGCAAAAGCTTGGTTGATTCTTCTGTGGAGCTGAAAAAGTTTTCTAAGTCTTTACTCATGGATGTTCTTTCAGTGCTTAGATCAGCACTGGTAGATCATCTAATTCATCCTAAAGGTGTTGGAAGGGGTTGAGGTCAAGGCTTTGAGAAGGTCAGACAGCTCCTTCCACACCACATTCAGCAAATCATTTCTTTATGGGCTGTAGGTTCTGAATGGGTCATTGTGATGCTGAAACAGGAAGAGTTGGAACCACATCATTAAAAACAATATGTTTTTATATTGAACAGTTGCTGCATTTGTTTATGTCAGTGTTCATATAAAACAAGTATATCCAGATTTATACTGAGTTGCTATTTAAAAAACTTATTAGTAATATTATTTTCTTTTTTTATTCCTATTATTTGTATAGTGGATGATATCAATAATAGTTTTGGTGAGTTAATTGTAAGTCAGTTATCAGACATGAGTTTGATCATACAGATGCACCAAAGATGAAACTGATAAATATCAAAACACTATATGAAATTTGCATGAGTTCATTTTGTGATCAGATTTGACCAAACACAGCTTTGATGAATAAAGACTGAGTTTATTTAATGTTTATTTTATGACTGAGTTCATTTAATGGAGTTTATTTAATATGATGTTGGTGATGCGCCTGACAAAGCACCATTTCACCACAAAGGGGAGGTTCTTTACTGTACATTATTTTCTGTTTATAATAATAAAGTGAGAAGTTACATTTTTACATAAACACATCATCACCCACTTCATGTCTCACAAACAAATGCAAATCTCCCACACAAAATATCATCCATTTTACGTTTCTGTCATTTGTTTTTTCTTTCTTCTTTGGTGTGTTTGTTTATAAGAGAGAGGCATACAGGATAAATTCAATTATGTTTTTTTTCTTCTTAATTCCTTGTATGAGATGTTGGTGTTTGTATAGATTGTATACGTAGTTCTGTGTAGAACCGTAAATGTGAGGAAGTTTTCTCCATCTCTCTACAGATTATTTGACTGCAGGATTACAGAGGAAGGCTGTAAAGCTCTGGTTAAAGCTTTGAAATCAAATCCTTCACACTTGAGAGAGCTGAATCTGGGTTGGAATGAACCAGGAAAGTCAGGAGTGAAGATGCTTTCTGCTCTACTAGAAGATCCACACTGTAAACTGGAGAAACTAAAGTAAGTTACTGACCTGCTTTTACTTTACACACACACACACACACACACACAGATGCACACATACACGTCTGTGTGTGTTTGTGCATCTGACAAAAGTCACTCAACTAAAAGATCAGGACTGATTGGTCAGATTGTATAATGTACAGTAACAGTGGTAATGTCCACTGAACTTTCTGAATCTGTTCGGTCTTGTGATATTAGAGCAATAAGCCACAAGACCTCCTGCTTTACTGTTGTACGTGACACAAAGCAGAGTGGAATCCCTGTAAAAGCCTTGAGGGTCTTACAGCTTTTACACAATGGAGACACTTTGGCTCCTTTATTCGTAACATATTTGTGTGCAGACAAATGTGTATATAGAGTGTTTTATAATGACTTCAAACGTTCCTCAGCCTCGTTTTAAAACTGAAACTATCCACTCTGTAATGACCGATTCAGAGCTTAAGAAGAGATGATCAAACACATCCAGGTGTCAAAACAGCATCAGAAACTTGTCTTTTACATGAACTGAAGAAGTTCTGCAGAGAGGAGACGACAGTTTGTTCTGTCTTTGGTTCGTTTAGACATCTTTGATCTGTATTTCTGTATTTCTGAGTTCATTTAAAAGGGAACAGAGACCAACCTGCTCAGGGGGTCTCGGTCCAATCATTCACACTCGGTCACAAACAAGTGCAAAGGAGTAATTGTACCAGGGAATCATTTTAGTCACACCAAACCTGCCGAGTCTGAACACACCCTACGAGTGTGAGTGTGTGTGGAGCTGGGATTGGCAGTTTTCTCTCTGAATCCACATCTTTAAAATAAAGAGTATTTAAATATTCCAAACTGCAAATACTCTATATTGGTATGGAAATATGGAAGGTTTAGCATTTGTTGATTACATGCAGCTCACATTAAAGCAGATCCACACCTGATTACAACAGAACCCTGACCTTAAGAGTCATGACCTTTTATTCTCAATATGTTTAATAAATATTTATCTAAAATTTAATCTTTTAAGTGGTTTGGGACGCTCCTATTTTTACCTATTTTTCATTTAATTTCTCCCTCCTTATGTAAGTACATTATCTTCTATCTAATCTCCTCATAAAATTCTCCTCATAATGGCTGTTTTGACTGGGTATTATGTAAATAAGGTGGTTTCTGACTTTTGCACAGTACTGTCTGTGTGGGCTGGTGGTGTTTGATATATTGAAGAGTAACATAATGTCAGTGACTCCTTTGGGGACCTTTTGTTGGGAGCAGCTGTAACTGGTTGATCTGAAGATTGGAAGGACTGAAGAGTTAAAGTGTCAGTGATGTGCTCAGATGTGAAGATGGACAGATTAAACAGATTTAATATCAGCCCAGTAATTCTGACTGATATACTGCCAGCACCGTTCTGACTGCATGTTTGTTGTGAGGAGATCTTCCTTCACTTACTAGAGGAAGTAGCAACATTCTGTAATATGAACTTGTTAAAAATCCTGTCTTGAACATGTCAGATCTTAATTTAGGGTTTAAGGAAGTTTCAGTAATATGGATCCAGGTTCATAGTCCATCCAGACCTTCACCCAGTGGAAGTTAATCTGGAATAATCTGGAGCTCAGCCTTTGTTCACCAGCCTCCTCCTGCACCAGGAGGAGAAACAGAGAAAGAGAGTTTTGTGTTTTTAGTGTTTGTTTAGTGTTGCTGGGAGAGAGAGAGAGAGAGAGAGAGAGAGAGAGAGAGAGAGAGAGAGAGAGAGACAGAGAGAGAGAGAGAGAGAGAGAAAGAGAGAAACAGTGAGAGAGAGAGAGAGAGAGAGAGAAAGAGAGAGAGAGAGAGAGAGGGAGAGAGAGAGACTTTTGACTTTAAAACCCCTTTAATCAACCATTGTCCACAGCGTAAGAGCATCACAACCAACTCAAAATAAAATCACAAATAGAACAAAGAAGAAAAAAAAGCAAATAAAACAAAAACCAGTTCAGCGGAGCTGCAGAGATCAGTTCACACATTCAACACAAACCCACTGAGTTCATCAGGTTCACAAAGCAACCCCCCTCCCCCCCCATTCAGCAAAAAAATAGTCCACATTGTCAATAAGAGTGTAGTAGGTAAAATCAACAAGGAGTCTTTTCAAGATCAATCCTCTGACCATCAGTACTGGGTCAGTACCCCCACGGTTCTCTATTCTATTCCTCCTAGTACACCAGATCGCTAACTTAGCAACACCATACAAAAAATTCAAAAGAACTACCATGTTTCTTTTTGAAACGGTGTACTTTGGACCATAAATAAATAAAACATTGTCAAAAAAGCCTAAAAACTTCAAACCCCATTCCTTAATTAAACCCATAATGGGGCCCAAGCGTGTACAGTGAAGAAAGACATGAAAAACTGTTTCTGATGTCCCACAGAAAGGACACCCATCTCCCACTAATGGATCAATCCGTGCCGCGTGCCTGTTTGTAGCTAAAATCCCGTGTACAATCCTCCATTGGAGGTCACCCACCCTCTTCTCGATGGGTCTTTTGTACAGGGACCGCCAGCTACCTTTCGGGGAAGAGCCAGCCTGAACAACCTCTGTCCATTTAGACTCTCGCATGTCTCTCAAGCTGTGAAAGTGCAGTACTTTAGTACATGCAATGTACAAAGCCCTCTTGGTGAGAGAGCTAAAGAGACCAAGAGTCAGGGTTCCCAAAGACAAGAGCGTCCCCTGACCCTCCTGCCAGTTTTGCATCTCCGAATCTCTCAAATCTATCTCCAGTTCAGGAAACACAGGCTCTTCACTCTGGCACTGGTCTACAGGGGTCATGTCCAGGTAGTCCCGCACAGGAGAAGACAGATCAGACTGTCGCACTGACCTGAAGCCACCCATCTCCGCCAGCTGTGCTGCTGACACCCAGTCCACACCTCTCCGTAAGTGGCGGACTTTGGAGATGCCTCTTTCCAGCAGGGCCACTCTCAGAGCCCCTGAAACCTGGCTCAGCGCTGGAAACACCAGGTTAAAAAACAGAGGCTCTTCAAAAATCCACATAGACGGTGTAGCACCACTGTCCCTAGAAAATGAGAAGAGCTGCCATGCCTCCACAGCAGCTGAGTAAAAAGCAGTCAGTCCACCTAAATCCACTGCTCTCAAAGAAAGAGAGAACAGGTGTCTGTCCAGGCCCAGTCTTCCAGCAGCCCTCAGGAGAGCACAGGCAACATCCATCCAGCTGTGACGGCCATGATACAGCAACCGCTGCACCGCCTGCAGACGCAGAACAGCCACTCTGGACCGAATGTCTATTAGTCCCTGTCCTCCCTCCTGCACAGGAAGATACAGGACTGCAGCTCTCAGCCAGTGCTGTCCATTCCAGAAAAAGCTTAACAGTTCCTTCTGAACATCGTGGATCAATTGTCTTGGTGGATGAAGGACAGTGAGCTTGTGCCACAAAGCAGATGCAATGAGGTTGTTTGCGACCAGGACTCGACCCCTATAGGATAGCCGGGGTAGCATCCAAGACCATTTTGACAACGTGGCACGGACTTTCTCCACTAGCCCTTCCCAGTTCCTAGCCTTTGCTTCATCAGTGCCCAACCATACCCCTAAAAACTTTTGCCCTGTCCTACTCCACTGAACCCCACCTGGAAGTGAAGGTAATGTAAAATTCCTACTACTAGCACCACACCAAAGAGCCTCTGTTTTCTCCCAGTTTAGTTTTGCTGAAGTAGCTAAACTATAAATATTTAAAACATTTTTCAGGGATACAACATCTTGCTCGTGGCGTATTATTACAGTAATGTTATCTGCATATGCAGAGACCTTAATTAGACTATTATCAATCTGTAGACCTGCCAGACTTTTCTGAAATAAACTGAGTAAGGGCTCAACTGCAACTGAGTACAGCTGTCCAGACAATGGGCAGCCCTGCCTAATCCCCCTGCGCACTAGAACAGGGACACTCAAACCCCCTCTCACCTTAATTAGACAAGAGGCGCCTGTGTACAACAACCTGACCCAAGACATAAAAACATTCCCAAACCCGAAAGCCGTCAGAGTGTCGAACAGATAGTTCTGATCTACATGATCAAAAGCCTTCTCTTGATCAAGGGAGACTAAACCAAACTCCAATTCAGACATTTTACCATAATCAAATAAATCTCTGATTAAAAACAGATTATCATAAATAGATCTTTCTGGTACACAGTAGGACTGATCTTCATTCACCAGCATTCCCAGAACTCTTTTTAGTCTATTTGCAATACAGCGTGACAGAATCTTATAATCTGAGCATAGAAGTGACACTGGTCTCCAATTCTTCAGGAGACAGAGGTCTCCCTTCTTTGGTATGAGAGATAAAACGGCACGCTGACAGCTTTTCGGAAGCACACCAGCATTAAAACTAGCCAGCAGAACTTCAAACAAGTCCCTCCCGATGATCCCCCAGAACGCCTTATAAAAGTCAACTGGCAAACCATCCACACCAGGCGCTCGCCCGGAAGTGAGCTGAGAAACAGCCTTGGTGACTTCATCAAAGGTCAATGGACTGTCCATTTCCTGCTTGTGTTGTTCATCCAGCTGAGGCAGATCTTCAAGCAGGGCCTGGGAACACTGCTGATCCAGGGCACTGGCCACAAACAGTTCAGAGTAAAACTGTACAGCCAGCTTCCTCACCTCAACTGGGTCTGTTGTGACTGTACCGTCATCTCTACGAACTGACAGCAATGTCTTATTGTGGGTGGAAGACTTTTCCAAGTTAAAAAGAAAGCCGTGGGAGCGTCCATATCCTTCACAGACAGGAACCTGGATCTAACCAAAGCTCCCTTTGCCTTCTCATACAAAATGTCACTCAGCTCCTGTAACTTCATTGTGAGCTCTGTCCGCAAATCAGAAACATTTTGATTTATCATTTCATTGTGTATCCGTGTAATGTCTTTTTCCAAAGCACCAACTGCATTCCTCAGTTTGGAAGTAGAATAAGCTGTAAAATCTTGACAGAATACCTTAATCTGAGCCTTCCCCACTTCCCACCATTGCATTAGACTCTCAAACTCTTGTTTTTTTCCAACCCATTCCCCCCAAAAAAGTTTAAAATTTTCACAAAAACCTTTATCTTGTAAAAGTACCTTATTGAAATACCACATACAACTTCCAGAAGTGTGAAATGTAAAAGAAAATTCCACGGTACACAAGTGGTGATCCGAGAAAGAAGTGGGCTGAATACTAGACTGACTTACCATATTCCGCGCACCCTTCGAGACATAAAATCTATCCAAGCGTGCTGCATAAACTCCCCCTTCAACAATTTTAACCCAAGAATACTGTTTCACAGAAGGGTATTTTTCCCGCCATACATCTATTAAATCAAAATGGGACACAAGGTTAGCTAGAGTAAGAGCAGATTGAGGGTGTGGCTCTTCTCCATTTCTGTCTTTAACAAAGTCTAAAGTGCAGTTCCAATCCCCTCCCAACACCACAGTGTCTTCTGGGGGGAGTGACTGCAACAACTGGTTCAGTCTAATAAACAGCTCATTTCTATCTGGTCCCCTGTTTGGGGCATACACATTTATAAAAACAAAGACATGGTCATAGACCTTTGCTTTTAGCATTAGTAGGCATCCCGCTACAACCTCCTTAACAGACAGTACATTAACCATAGCTGTTCGTGAGAACAGGATGGCAACACCAGCACTAACATTTGAACCGTGACTCAGGAAAAACTCCCCCTCCCACCATAAACCCCATTCAGAAGCTGTATTATCATCACTGTGAGTTTCTTGTAAGAAACACACATTTAACTTTTTTAAACTACAAAGTTCAGGAAAGAGGGCCTGTTTACGTCTGTCCCTGAACCCATTAACATTTAAGGAGCCTACCCTAAAAACCCCCATATAGACAGGGAAAAGTGAGAGAAAGCAGTAAAGCAGAAAACAGGCTGAGAAAGCAGGAAAAACCTTCTCCCTACGTGCACTGTGCTCATACATTGTCCTGGTCCAAAACGGGTTGCACGCCCATCTTTACACATTTTGCCTTTCTGATTGCGGTTATATGCTTTTTTAAACGGAACCGCTTCTGCTTTGGGAGAATGTCATAACCAACACTCTTCTGCACCTTCAATGCCGAACACACAAATCTATCCAAATCAGGGAAAAAGTCTCTTACATCTACAGACTTACCTTTGGTTTCATCTAAGAAAGAGTTAATCTGATCAACAGAGTATAATATCTCACTGCTGTACTGACTTCCTCCCACATCAGACACCTCAGACATCCTGTCCTCCTCCATACCCTCCTCCTGAGACACAAGTAAACCTGACTGAGCATCACTCACTGGCTCAGATTCCTGCTCTTCAGCACTGCTCCCCCCTACCTTCAATCCAACCTGCACCTGAGCACCATCTTCTCTGCACACCTGATCACCAGCCTCACCAGTTACCAGAGCACCCACTTTGCCCCACACCTGAATACTAGCCTCTCCGCTCACTTGAGCACCATTCTGAAACCCACAATCTGAACTTTCACCTGTTCCTCTGCTTGAGTGAGCACTAAACTCGTCACTCACCTGAGCACCCACCTGACCCCTGACTCCATCATCAACCACCCTTTCACCATGGTCAGCCTGCTGCTGAACACCCACATCATCTAAAAACTTGTTCATCAAGCGCTCACTCACCTCCTGACGCTGCAGTAGTGGATGAACCCTCACCTGGCTCCTCAGGAGCGGTACTCTCAGTAACCCCCTCCGGGGCCCCACTCGTTTCCGCTGCAGTGGAGGCCCGGTTCTCCTGCGCGCTCCTGCGCT
This sequence comes from Colossoma macropomum, assembly GCF_904425465.1. Classification (NCBI taxonomy): domain Eukaryota; kingdom Metazoa; phylum Chordata; class Actinopteri; order Characiformes; family Serrasalmidae; genus Colossoma; species Colossoma macropomum. Next base: position 36,639,654 of record NW_023494802.1, on the reverse strand, counting down.
CATTTAACGGACACTCAAACCGTTTATGCTTAACGCTCCCGCACTTAAAGCACTTCAGATCGTCCGAGCTGGCGTACACCATATATGACCCGTCGCCATGAGACACACGGAACGCGGCCTCGAGCGTTTTATCCGCGCTATTCAGGAACATAAACACCTGCCTCCTGAAGGACAGGACATGCTTCAGTGCCGCGTTCTTACAGCCCAGCGGAATCGACCTAATCTCACTCGCTAACTTTCCAAAGCGATTCAGCTCCTTGGCGATCAGTTAATTTGAGATGAAAGGAGGAATATTGGAGACGGTGACCTTCGTTGCCGGCGTCACTAACGGAGACACCGGCACAAAAGTCTCCAACACCCAGATTCCCCCTTCCACCAGTTCATTCACTAAGCGCGCCTCCTTCACAAACACCACTACTGCTTTATTCATTCTAGATGCAGAGCAGATTTGGTCGTAACCAACTTTCTCCCCCACCGCGAGCAGCACGTCCTCGACTGCTGCTTCAGCCGGCGGGACACACCTGAACCCGTTCGAGCGGGAGAGAGACGGCGTCGCCCCCGAAAGGCGAGACGCCATGACCCACCCACTCGCCGCCCTTGGCGGTTAAAACGGCCTACAGTGAAGAGTGACCAGTCAGAAATATAGAAAACCCCCAAAACCAGGGAAAACTAGGAAAAAGAAAAGGCACACTTTCCTTCACACACACCACCGCTCACTCACACGCACTCGCCAACGCTCCGCCCACTCCCAGCATGCAGCAGAGAGAGAGAGAAAGAGAGAAGGAGTGAGAGAAAGAGAGAGTGAGAGAGACAGAGAGAGAGAGAGAGAGAGAGATGTTTAATGGCTTTGTGAGGGTCTCATTGTTCTGTCTTGTGTGTTTGTGATGGTTTGTATAAAGTTTGCATGTTGAGTCTGACTGTGACTGTGATAAGTGTGAGTTCATATCTGACATTCTGTCTTGTTTTATGTTTTACAGCTTCTGAAAACCACCTGCACTTGACCTGCTATGAGCTTCTCAAACTCTGGGCTGATGAGCAGAGGACGACGTCTTATAGAACCTACAGATTGTCTTGGTTGTCAGGTTTGTTCACTCATTGGCCAAATCTGTGATCACAGATGCAGGGATTTCTTTATTTTCCTGGATACCATTGGCTGCACCTCAGATAGTACATCTGTCAATCTCCTCACATTTGAGGTCGACCCCACATTGTTTAGAGGAACACAAGATGCTCCTCTTCCTCTCAAAGCACCTGGACTCCTGGGATCAACATCAACCCTCTCAAACCAGTGGAAATGTTGACAGACTCTCATAAACTCACTGTAGAAATCAAGACTGCAGCTGGGAGAGTTCAGCGTCCTTCAGGTTCCTGGAGGTCAGCGTCTCTGTTTAACACACAGTCATTGTGTTGTATGTGTCTGTCAGAATCTCATCATATGCTGATTTGATTATGCAGAATTCACATGCTTGAACGGTTTAAGAATATACAGAGTGTGCAAGAGAGTGTTTCTTTCTCATGTTAGGTTACTGTTTTCAGTTTTGATTTGATGTGTACTTTATGTAAAGCCTTTTAATTATTTTATGCATTGTTTTTTTCACCCCTATTTTAATAATAAAAGTCTGGGGACATAGTAACATCCTGAAATGATCATTTCAAAGCCCCGTTATGTCAACAAAGGGGTGGTGTAGTCTTCATGGTGAACTGAACATGGTGTGATTTATTTATTTTTATTTCTATTTAAAATCAATCAATCAATCAATCAATCAATTAATAATTACTTTCCGGGCTCGTGCTCTACTCAGACCACGGCCGGGCAGAATAAGAGCTGTGAGGTTTTTCACAGGTCAGTCTGAACAGTTTGAACCTGGTTTCTTTATCTGAGAGCTCGACTTTTGAAGCGACTACTTCCTAATAGTGACCACTGTAAAACAAACACACACAGACAGATATATGACTAAATAATAATATCATCAAAAATAATTAAAGATTAAATATCTATAATTATCATTATTTAATCATTTATTTTACAACAATAATAATAATAACAACAATAATAATAAATAATTTACATCAGTCAAATTATTTTAGGATGACTATTATTATATTATTATTATTATATATTATTATTATTTATATACAAAAAAATAAAGCACAGATCAAATTACATCCTTATAATAATTCCAAAGAAATATATTGAATCATTATTATGTGATCATTCATTTATTTTATAATTACAAAAATAATTATTATAATAAATATTATAAGGTAAATAAGTTATTTTTTATTATTATTATGATAACATTATTATTTTTATTATGTCCACATCATAGAATAAAACAATGAAAGTTTATTATTTTAATTATTATTATTTAATCGTTTGTTTATTTTATAATAATAATAATAATAATAATAATAATAATGTAAACTAATCTAATTATATTAAGATGACTATAATTATTATTTTTATGCAAAGAAAATAAAGCATTAATCATATAACATTCTTTTATTATTGAATAAATACATATAAGTAAATAAATAAATAAATACATAAACAAAAAACGAATTATTTGAATTATTATTACGATTTAATTATTTATTTTACACTTATAAGAATAATTGCTCTAATAGTTATTATAAATAATGTAAATAAATTTCATTTATTATGATTATGATAATTATTTTTTTATTTTAAAATAAAAATAAAGCATAAATCAAATTATTTTATATGATCGAATAAATAAATAGATAATAAATAAAAATAAATGATATAAAGTACATTAAAAGAACAGATTAATTAAAAACAAGGTTATAAAAAGCCTTTCCCACTTAATGAAGTGCTGAGCTGTGATTGGTCTGTTAGTAAATTGTTTCTGGTTCACTAAACAACATTAAACTCTGAGTTTTGTTTATATGAACATTAAGAATCACTGTTCACCACATTTCATCTCAGTTTTCTACACCGTCAAAAACACCATCAGACAGACTTTCTCTCTTTCAGAGAGACTTTATCTCTCCTCCTTCTGATTGATCTTTTTGGAGTGGATTAGTAAATTAGAGGTTTGGACTTCACTTCAAAAACACTTCACTACAAACTAAATCAAAGAAGTGTCTTTAAACTGATCCACAAACATCACCCAGTACTGTAATGTGTTGTTTGGAGGCCATGAAATCTGCACTCAGAGCAAGAATCAGTTTAAGCTCATTAAAGGGTTCAGTTCACTAACGGCCAGCTCACTACACGGACTGCAGCTCGTCCACTCTGATGGAGTCAGACTGAAAGGACACTCATCAGCCCAGATTTCCTTCATGTTTCTCTGGATTTCAGCTCCGGCAGCGACACGAGAGAATCATCTGCCCGACTGGCCGCAGAATTTGGGCTCCTAATAGCTCTAAATCAGCAGGAGGTTCTTATTTTATCATTAAACTGTCGAAGAGCTCAGAGTTTGTATTGATCACCAGTCAAATTAGAGAGGCTGCTTTCACTCAGAAAGGGGCGGGGCCATCACACAAGGCCAGAGTTCAGATGTGCTGCTCTCATTTCTGAGAGCCGACTTGCTCACAGCTACAAAACAGACCTGCGCTAACGGAGCTAATGTGTTTGAGATGTTCAGCCTTTTGCAATGAGATGTTGCTGAAATAAATAAATGCTGCTGGTGCAGCTCGACTGCAGTAGCCTAGCATGATACAGCTTTACCCACAACACAGACTCAGTCCAGCTCAGTGAAGCTTCACTGACATCAGTTCAGACAGTAAAGACTCTAATCTGTGTTTCTGGGTGTGGAGCCATCAGCTTAAGCTGCTTTTGATCCACTGTCCTCATTAGCACTAGAGGCTAACAGTAGCTTAGCGAGAAGGCTAAAGCAGCACATTCACAGATCTTCTTATTCTAAACGAGTGTTGAGGTTTAGAGACTCAATTATGGCCTTTTTAGAAACTTCCTGAGCAAAACAATAAAACATTAAAGGATTTAACAAATTCAGCAGAAATGATTTTTGTAGCTGAGCTTTAAACTACAAACACAAAGACGGGGGATTTTTGTTTATAGACCCCCAAATATATCATAATTACTATAACTTCAGAAGATCTCATATAAAAGCGTATTACTGTACGAACATCTGTGCAGTTAGACAAAGAGAAAAATATTAAAAAGACATCAATCCTTATGAAGAATTTCTGCTCATAAAGGAACAAATATAATAAAACACACACACAGACAGATATATGACTAAATAATATCATTATAATAATTAAAGATTAAATATCTTTATTATTATTATTTAACCATTTGTTTGTTTTACAATAATAATGATTTTAGTAATTATAAATAATGCAAATGAGTTTAATAATTGTATGATTATTATTATTATTATTATTATTATTATTATATTTTTAATAATTTGTTTATTTTATAATCATAATAGTAAATTATGTAAAGCAGTGTAATTAATTTAAGATGACTATTATTGTTGCTATTATTATTATTATTATTATTATTATTAATAATATACAAAAATAAAGTATAAATAAAATTAAGTTCTTAATTTAAGAAATAAATACATTTAAATAAATAAATACATAAATAAATACAAATAAATATTTTGAATTATTATTATGTATTTATTTATTTTACTATTGTAAGAATATTTATTATAATAATGATTATAATGTAAATAAGTATATTTATTATTCTAATAATTATTATTTGTATTATTTTAAAATCAAAATAAAGCATAAATTAAATTAGATTTTTATATTATAGAATAAATAAATAGATAATAATAAGAAGAAGAAGTGAAAAATATTAAAAAGCCATCAATCCTTATGCAGAATTTCTGCGTATAAATTATTCATACACAAGCATAAAACTGCATCCATGATCCTATAGTGTGCAGAACAAACTGAAGAGGTGAGATCACTGGATATAGATATAGGGATGAATGAGGAGGACAGGATGGAGAGAGGAGAGGAGAGAGTGAGTGAGAGTCACTATCACTGCTGTTTACACTGCTCTGCAGCTTTTCTGAACTGTGGAAGTTTCTTCTCCTTCACGTCTCTCTCTGCTCTTTCTCTGAGCTCCCACTTCAGCTGGACTATCTCTTTGTCTTTGGCCTCAACCAGTTCCTCCATCTCTCTTCTCAGCTCTTCCTCTCTCTCCTGAATCCTCTCTCCACACTTTCATACATCTCGTTGGTGAGTAGCCACCATCATTTTCTGACCCCAAACTGAAGATCTTATCCATCAGTGCAGTGACCTGAGTGCGGTCTGCCATGTTCGTTGATAAAGAAGTGATAGCGTCCACCACACGTCTCCACCACCTGACTCAGCTCGTTTCCTGCTGTAGCCAAATACTCCTCTATGGTCTGGTTTTCCAGTCGGTCCACCTCAGTGAAGAGAACGATGGTGTATTTAGGCGCCTCATCACCAAAGATCCACTGCAGTCTCTTCACCGTCTGTCGATCCTCTTGAATGAAGTGACCCACTGAGAGCACCAGGAGGAAGACGTGTGGTCCAGGACAGGACAGAGTGATACATTCAACCAGTCTGTTAATCACTGCTGTTTCTGTCAGGTCAGTGTCAAATAAACCAGGAGTGTCGACCACAGACACTTTACAGCCATCAACCTCTGCTCTGGCCTTTATACAGTCTTTGGTCACTGACTGAGCAGAACTGGACACGTGGAAGACCTCATGGTCCAAGATGGTGTTTCCAGTAGAGTCTTCCCCACCAGCACTATCCTTAGTTCAGAGACTTAAGAAAGAAAGCACAGAGATGTAAAGGAAGGACACTAATTTAGGACCTTTCTTTAATCCAGATCATCACATCTTATTAATATTATACAAACAGAAATTATTTTATTTATAATAATTGTATTATTTCTACACTTTTCCATATAACGGTGGGTCTATATGTGTGTATGATGGTTATGATGTTGGGGAATATAAGACGGTGTCATGTGGGGCTTTTGGATTTGTGTTTTTTGCTACATCAAGTCTGTTTATGCTCAGAACTGTAGAGGTCACTTCATTTGGACTGTACTTGGTCCAATGGAGCTCACAGAGCATATTAGCTATGGCTTCATATTAGTGTGCTGCATCTTAGCGACGGCTCCTCCAACAGCAACTGAAAGGTCTGACAGTGAATACACAGATATATTCACTAATATCTGTCCCAGAAACAGCTTTTGGATTTGGATTCATCTCAAATATTATTTTTAGTTTTTAATTATTCAGTTATTTTTTGTTATGTTTCTTTATTTGTCCAGCTGGAAACTTACATTTAGGACCTTCATGCCTGCTGCTGGTCTCTTCTGCTCTTTCTCAGCTGTATGTGCTGCAGCAAGAAAACAAAGCAATTCGCACTTAAAAAGACGGTTCTTTAGTAAAGGCAGTGAATCTATTTAGAACCGTTCCTCAGTGTTTTTTTCATGGTGAAGTGTCTCTTCAGACTGATGGAGAACGTGTTGTATTTGGTTCTATATAGAAACTTTTTTGAAAATGGTTTTTAAATCACACCATAAACTGGACATAGAAGAGCCCTTTTCGGTGCTACATAGAACCATTGCCTTTACTAAAGAACCCTTGAAGAACCACCTTTTTAAGAGTGTAGATTACTTAGAAAATTACAGAAACTCAAACGAAACAACCATAAAACATCAGTCTGTGTAGTTCAGGTTACTCTAACTGTAAAGTGTGAACTTCAAGTTGTGTTTATTTTTTTTTTCTAAACCAGAACAGATTTGAAATCAAAAGTAAGTCTGGGCTGCTGGTGGATCTGGTGAATCTGGTGGATCTGGTGGATCTGGTGTAAAGCTGAGTTGTGGTCGTCACTCTCCTGTGTTTATCTAATGGGCTCTTTATGGTGTTAAAGAACATGTGAGAGAGAGGCTTTTCAGTTCCCAGCAGTCTAGAATAGAGTTTAGAAGTCTCATGGGTCTTAGGAGAAAATATAAAATTAGAGACAGTATATAAAATTAGAGACGAGCTCAAGCCCTTTGCATTTAAAAGAACAGCACTACTTCACAGTTGTTTAGACCCGGTGGCCACGGAAATAAACGTTTAAAAATAACTAATTAATAGATTTGGAATCATCAGTCGACTCCTTATTGGCTACATTTCAGACAGGACAATATTATTTATATTATATCGGAACATATTTCAGATTTGAAAGGTTTAAATATGTATGTGTATTAAAAGCCGTCAAAGGCCTTGTGGCATTGTGATTATGAACTGATCAGTAAGATGAAATAAGTAAGAATAAGTAATAAGTGTGATGTTAGAATGTCTGTCTCCTTCCACAGATCTCTCTGTCTTTCAGGAGATTTTAATGCTTTGTTTGTGCATTAATGGTAACAGTCTTGTTTGTGTTTTATATTGGCTGCAGTTCTGAAGGGGAACAGCACAGCCACAGCTCATGAGACGGCTTTTAACTCTGTTTTTCTTTTCTTATTTGACTCAGAAACTAAAACGAACATGATTTTGTCTTGTTAAATAATTACGTTGATTTCCTTTACATTAAAACATTGAAAATCATGTACAATACTGACTCAGCTTATGGTTCAAAGGCAGAAATCCTTTCTGAATTGATGCACAGGATCTTTGTCACAGTCCTGACGCAGTTCATGGTCCAGTTTTATGTTCCACAAATGAAATTAAGAATAACTGCACATTTTCAATAAAGTTTCCATTCAACAAAGTTTGTTCTATGTTTACATTGGGATCAGAATTGTTAGTGAACTACAGGAAGATTCTCTGCCTGGTGAAAAGGTTCTTCACATTGACAGATAACATGTTGGCATATGCCAAATATGCATGCAGCTAGCGTATCTTTGATTATTGTGTAACAGACGTGTACAATACCAGAAGTATGGTGTCCCTGGGAAATGTAGATGGTACATTGTATTTACCATTGTATTTATCTCAATTAACATCTATAGGCTGATGCAGCATCCAAAGACTGTCTCCTTTTCCCTGTGTGGAAACCTGGACACTGGTTCCTCTGCGTAAGTCATTCAATACAGTTGTCATTTCACTCAGTTTTTGCTATTGGAACATAAGTTATTTTTTGGAAAATTATTTATTTTTAAATGATTCCCCTCATGTAGCATCTGGCGTCTAGCCAAATATTTTTTTAAATAGTATTTGTTCTCTGATTGGAAAGAACAGGAGTTTATGTGAATAATGTCTTTTTAATTCATGTGTTATTGTTAGTGATACAGTTCTAGGTCAAAATTATATGAAAGAATTCAAACAAAGTAACAAAAGGTAATGCAGGATGTTACAGAGATGGCATGTGAACTCTTGATTCAACAGTCTGAATGAACCACAAAGCTCTGTTCCACCCAAACATGTACGTTTCTGGCCAGAGCTGTTAATTGATTCCCCCATATGTAAGTATGGTGTCTGCTGTTAGTGTTGAATTCCCAGGTCCACCCTATCACCATGGATTCTGTCACCAGGTTGTGTCCAACATGTAAAGTGAGCTGTTTGTGAGTGAAAAGCAAAGATTGACATATGTTGCCATCATAACTTGTGTACTTCAGGTCCTGATGCCAAAATATTGCAGGATTTCTCAGCTGGACTCAGCTGACCCTAGTGGTTTTGGGGACAAAAAATATTTGACCATTTTCAGGTTTAATTTTAACACTCATAATAGAAACTGTTCAGCGTTCCTTATGGATTCATTGTTCCTTATAACTTTCAGAGTTCTGAAAGTCAAATGTTATTTGTGATGTTCCACATGTTCTTTTATTCTGCATGTTCTGCAAGTCATAGACAGCTGCCCTTCAAAGTGTTACCAGTACAAATAATGTTGGCCAAATAGGCCATTTTTATTTGGCCTTCAAGTAAATTTTTGGCTGTTGTCTATGGCTTCGGGGATGGGTGGTGGTTTTGTTATACTGATGTTCGGTCTGAGTTCTGTTCCATAGCACTCTGTCTGGATTGCCCTCCAATATGATAAAAAAGAGCTGAATATTTTATCTTTTGCAGCTCAGTTGCAACACGTCTGGTCCCTGGGCACTGGAAGCTCATCAAAAACAAGGTACAGTAGTACAAAAATGATCAAAATCAACATTTTTCACTCCTTGTTCAGTGTTGTATGTTAACAATTCTTAAAACAATGTCTTGACAGGATATTCCAGCCCAGTTGGAGGTTGATGACTGTGGTGTTTTCATGCTGTTGGTAAGCTGTAAATTAACGGACTAGGGCTGTTCTGTTCGAACAAGCTTTGTGCGTAATTCAAACAGTTAAGGTGTACATGGTCCAGTGTTATCTATACCTCCATTAAAGATACAGAATAGTCAATATCAGTCACATTCTAGTAGTTTAATGTTGAGGGTTTCCAGTAAGGATTTAAACTACATTCTCAACTTTGTCTTCCATCTGTTAGCATGACATCCCACGGCTTCGTAGATGGTGGTGTCAGTTGCTTTTGGAAAACATGTCACCTCCAAGGTACACAAACATACATACTCAAGTGAAATGTTTCTATGTACCTTTGGCCTACTCCTCAGACACACTGTAAATATTCCTTCTTAGAATGGTGAGCTGCTATGTGCCAGGAGAGGACAGACAGCGTAATGAGGGCAAGATTGAGGAACCTGCAAGGTATGATGGTGTAGTTGAGCCCACATAAGGGCACACATCAGTGCACAGCTGGTCCTATTTAAAATAGTTGTATATAGCTCAATTTTAACATGTTACATGGTCCCATCCTGAATGGTATTAATTCTTCATCGACTGCTGTTTGTAACACTGTAGGTTTTGTTCTCAGAGCGGTCTTATCTTGCCTTTATTGTTAACAGTAAACACAGTGCCAAATTCTTCAATTTTGGGTTATAAGGAGACTCCAGTAAATAGCACAATATTCTTGTGGTTCCAACCTTGTGTAAGGCAGACAACATCTTGAACACACTGGTTCTTAACAATGGACATGCAGATGTGTCCATCCCTCCATCCTCTGACCCCTAGGCACAGAGATGACCTTAGGATAACTATATAGGATAACCTACAACTATGCATAAATGTATATGAACATCATGAACTGACCCTACAGTATGGACAGCGGACTGAGCATTGTGCCATGGCAGTCTAGAGTGTCACTTAAGTTCTGTGTGCTGGTCAGCCTTATTTGCCCCTCTGGTCATCTGGGGGGAACTGTCTGCTCCCTCTCTGCCCTCTCAGGCTATGGTCTGGCTCCTTCTTCTCCACCTCTCCTTTACTTCTCTTAACTTCTCTTATTCTCACCATTGTTGAGCTCTTGTGTTGAGATCTGTTTGCTCTATTTCCCTCACTCATCTCGTCATCTCACTCATTTTGGGTTTGTTTTTTACGTTCTTTGCATTTAATGCATAAACATTTATTTGGTTATTATATGACCATGTATTTAGATTAATTGACAACCATTGTATTTAACAATTGGCCACCATTTCATGTAATACAAATGTCATTGTTTAGTCTATGCCTTATTTAATTTTTGAAACAAATGCCTCATAGTGCATCGAAATATAAAAAGCAAAAGTGTAATTTAGTGGAGTCACGTTAATTGGTCTTAGTGATCTTACAGTAGTGGGGATTGATGCACCTTACATAGTTGATGCTGTAATATATATCACCCCAGTGCATTGTCCTGACCCATACAAACATAAGCCTTCCAGTCTGGTCAACTAAATTTACATGTGACGCTATTGAAATCTTAATTGTACAACAGTTGTCACAATATAATTTCTCTTAGGAAAATTCAACGCGTTGAATCCGTGGATGGTGAAGGAGGGCGAATGGATACCATTTCCATTGTCCAGGTATTTATGTGGCTGAACTGGGCAGTTTCTTTTTGCTTACTGTGCTGTAGCCTTCACAGATGATTAAGCTGGGGTTCGTGTTCTAAAATTGGAATGGAGAAGTGGTATAATATTTTAATATTTCCCTGCTTTTGTTTCACTGAAGAAATACTGTAAAACAATATCTGCCTGCTTCTGTAATGTATTTCACAGATGCCTCTCATCATCCTGGAGGACAGACTCTTAGACGTAGTCCTGGAAGAGGGTGACAAAGCTTTTCTGAAGCTGTCACTGGTTTGTCGCCTCTTCCAGGACATAGTTGAAAGAGAATCATTCTGGGCTCGAGCACATTTTCAGTGGCCTGACAGTAAGTAGAAGAAGTATTATGATATTTCTGTACCCTTTAGATGAGGACGGGTTTTATTCCTTATAACAAGGGGTTGTAATCTGATTGATAATTCTCAAATTTGAAACATACAGGTGTAGCGCCATGGAAACTCCACAGTGCGGTCTACCGAGCAGAGTTCCGGAGAATGTATCGATTGGACTGCTGCCAGAACTGTGACAGCTTACCAGGTATGCATACTGTGTCTGAATTTTGAGGATTGTTCCTGAGGTCAGTGGTTGCAAAAGAAGTTAACACAAAAATCTCTTGTGTGTTGGGACCTGAAGATGTTGTTAGAAGTATGCTGCTGTGCTTTAATATTAAAAGTATACCTCTGTATGCTATTTATTGTCCTACAGGCTACATTGGGCGTGGGAGACGGGGGGAACTTCTAGCATTTTACAGTGAAGACACGCCCCCTGGGTTCTGTAGCCAATTCTGCAAAGAGCTTGAAGATTTGAGGATGTGAATAAGTGGATTGTTATTGTGCACATTGGGGGACTTTTAAATTAAGAATGAAACTGCTGTGCTTGTTTTTCCTTGTCTTTCCTTGTCATTGATACAGACTGCACAGGTGTGACCGAACCACATTTGAAGTTTAGTGTTTTACGTGCCGACAAGGTGATAATACAATAAAGTGACAGTACAATAGTAATAAGGTGAATTTAATCATTTATTTAGATACTGTAAGCTGTACTTAAGGGTTCAGAAGTACACATTCTATTTGACTTTATTTTAAGCAACCATATTTACAGGGATTTGTGGATGAAGTGCTAAGCTAGACGGTGAGGTATGCAGCTAAATTTATGTAAATTGTGCACCTTATGGGGACAAGAGTGTTTCATTGGGTTGAGGCAAGGTCTGTTGAAGTGGATGAGCCCCAGGCAACATGCTAGGATAATTACAACCTGAATTCTTTTTGGAGTTGATTAACACACCATCCTTTTAAATTTGAATCATTCCATCAGACCAAGTTCTGTATAAAACACATCACATTCAGTGACTTACAGAAGTGCCACCTGCCTGATGGTCATCAACATTTTCTGGTTAACAAAAGATCAACATATTTTTCCCATCACTGTTTGCATTGTGAACACTTACGCTCTTGTATGTTTCTGAAGGTAACATATTTTGTAAACTAAAAGCTTTGGGAAATTGGGGTGTCGTAACAGCAATTCAGGAAAACCACAAAATCACACAAATAGCTAAAGCAATAACTACAAGACGAATACAAGAAAACAATACGTAAAATATATGCCTGTGGCTCTTTCTGTGCAAAATGAAATAATTTGCATTATATATTGTCTCTCAGAGAGACATTATATCACATTACACAGTGTGATTGCAGCGGGCAGGAATGACCTCTTGAAGCAATTGACATTGCAACAGCCTCCGAGTTGTACTGGAAGTCTAAGGTGTACATGGGAAGGAGGAAAGGTAAGGGTACAGTCACCTGCAGTTCTGCTGTGCTGCTAACCACCTGTTCAGACACAGACCCCCTGTTCAGACACAGACCCCCCCATAGCTGCACAAACTGTGCTCTGTCAGTATTGATGATCCAGGAGGTTGTGGAGTTGTCCAACCTCCATACGTGCTTTCATGTGGCTTTATGCAACCATGGTTACAAGTTAATACATTAAAAATGGTCTAATATTTCAGAGCTTATCATACTGTATACATATGAATTATGAAGTGATTCTACTGTAGAATCTTTAAGTAATTGGCAGCCAAAATCCCCATAATTGTCAAGTGTATTTTATAAATAAGTAAAACTCAGCAAAATATAATAAGTAGTCCATAAAACAAGGAAATATCAGTTAAGAGCCCATCATACTATGTACATATGCACTATGAAGTGATCCTGCTGTACCATTTTTAAATAATTGTCAGTCAACATTCTCAAACCGGCCAATATTAATTATGCATAAATAAAAATCCCCACTTTATAAAATTGTCATTTCCAAAATAAGTCAACAAAACCAACTGGTTTTATGAAGTCTATACTGCTATGTGCATTCAAAACATTGAGTGATATTACTGTAGAGGTGTTTTAAAAATTGGCAGTAAAATGTTTTTCATTTGTCAGTGTAACCAAATCATAATTCAACACGCTCTGAAATGATCATTTTCAAGTAGTCCATAAAACCAACAGAAGTAAGTTCAGAGTTTATCATATTATTTACTTACCAACTATAAAGTGATTTTACTGTGGCATTTTTAACCAAGTGGAAGACACAATCCTCATATTTGTCAATATATTTTAATAATAGGTAAAACAAAATTCGGTGTCATGAAATACAGGGGGGCAAAATCTGGCAAGTTTATGTATTAGAGAGAAATAATTACAGAAGATTTAAGAGATAAATTTTGATTTAAGAGGTAAATGCTCTTTTTACAAAAGTTGTCAATGTTTCTGAAGAATAATTTGACAGATTCATAACATGAAATAAGAGTCGGATTAGATAGAATATTTGTTTTTGAATACCAGAAACAGGGTAAAATGTTTAAAAAAAAGAATTTAATGAAAATGAAAGCAGTAGAATTATGATTAGTTTACCAAACATGCAAAAGTTACAATTAATCTCCTTTTTAAAGTAAATATTACATCAGCAAATTTGAAATGCTTTTTACCATTTCATCAATCTTTTACCAGCACTGTGCAACAGGTACCTGTCTAGAGAGCATTTTAAGCATGCAGTCTTCCAACAATGTCAAATTACCTGAAACAAAGACAGGAAAATGTACAACTGTGTTTCACTACAAAGGCATCAGAAAAGTACATACAGTGATCCTGATACAGGGAGACATTCTTTATAGAATCTCCTCCTACTGAAGTGGACGGCTGAGTCAATCATCTCAATGACCTCTTGCAATCAACCATGCAAACTGACCTCTTGAGACTGGAGGAATAGTGCACTGGGGTGTGTTTGGGAGAAAGGGTTCCACACTGACTGGAGAACTGCTGGTTTTCTTGTTGGCTGCTTCTGCCATCACAAAAACAGGATCTGGTTCAGAAGGAAATCTGTATTATAACATGGTTTATTTGATTTATGTGTCAGTAACATTGATCAGGGCGAGGATTTTAACTGCTGATTATTTGAAATGCTTTGGTAAAATCACTTCACGTAATGCGAGGAGCAAAATACACATCTAAGAAAAAAGGGGCGAATCTGTCACTGGGGTGGGGCCCTCAGGGGTCCATCTCAGTCCCTTCAGTCAGGGAACATAACTGAACCATAATCCACTGAAATGATGTGTTCTGAGCTGTGCTGACTCCACACACCCCGTCTCGCCTCCAGGCTTTTATTTTACTGTTCTGTTTAAAACATTCGGTTATGAAAAGGTACAAATACGAACTTTTCACCTGGAACAACTTATTTAAGGTTCACAATCAGACCTTAAACCACTGCTGAACCTCTGAGGGAACATTTACACTGTTTGTGCCTAAATGAACGGAAAACGTCCCTGAACAGAACCTTCATTACTAACCGTGTGAAAAAGACTCTGAACTGATATCTGTTCATTTTATTTTCTAAGTATCCAATTCTAATTATTATGTAGTTGGACTAGTAATTATGAGGATAATGCTGGGGTGAAATGACTTCATAATTCATATGTACAGAATATTATGAACTCAAATGATATCTGTTGGTTTTATGAACTACTTATTGGAAACGACCATTTAAAAACGTGTTTAGATGTGCTTATTAAAGCATAAAGTGCTTAATAAAACATAAACATTAAAGGAAAGTCGAGATATGTTCAGTACAAATCCTAACCGAACAGAAAAACAACACAAACGCAGAAAACCGTCAACAGCGCCGCTCTACGGAAAGTACGCGTAAATCAAGCGCCACGAAGCGCTTCTTGAACGCACAGCGTGATTGACAGGCTCGTGAGGTGACGTAGGGTGGGCGGGGTTGGATGTCGCAGCCGGACACAGCTGTTTCAGTGTGAGTGCAGACTGTTTGCTTTTTTTGACAGCCTCTTCAGGAGCCGCTCATAATGAAATAACCAGTGAATGTGGGTTTGTTTTCATTGTCGTGTAGGTTTATAGTCATGTTAGTTTCATATTTTGTTCAAACTTATCTTCCATCTGAGAACAGTAATGCCAAAAGAAACGATTCCTTAACCCAAACCCGAACCCTAACGGTAATCTCCACTGAGTGAACTACAAGTAGCGCCATGTTGGTCCACATTCCATGACATTAAGCATTAGTGCATATGGGTAATGTAGTTGTCACTGTGCTATAAAGGGAGACACATTTCAGTTTGCCCCTGAAATTCTGGATTTGAAGTGAATCAGATTGTAAAACTTTTTTTAACCTTTCTATATAAGCCTGAAACGTGTCTACAATATTTTTATATGCAGCATAAGAAATTTCTCACTTACAGAATCCAAAATTAACATAAACCAGTCATGCTGGGCCGGAAGGCATAATTGGGGAAAGACTATGAGTATAAAATCTTTCTGAATCTTTAAGATGAACTTGCTAAACACCAAAAATGTTCAAGTTCTTCAATCGTGTCAGAAGTACACTCTTTTAAAAATAGTTTGTTAAGGGTTCTTTAGTAAAAACAAATGATTCTATATATAATCTTTTTAAAAAACGGTTCTACATAGCACCAAAATGGGTTCTGTTGTTGTTACAAGCTTGACATCATAACAATAGAAGAACCCTTTTGGTGCTATATAGACCCTTACACAGCACTTTCTCCATCAATCTAAAGAACCATTTCATGATGCAAAGAACCCTTTAAACAAGAGCTCTTTGAGTGTTCATGGTTCTATATAGGACCGTTGTCTTTACTAAAGAACCCTTGAAGAGCCATCTTTTTAAAAGTGTAGGATCTGAACTGAACTTAACGCAGTAGTAGTTTCGGACAGCCATTGAACCCTGAAGTCTTCATTGACCTCACAGAAATGAGGAAGATTTATGAGTGAGCCTGCTGACTGCAAGACAACGATGTGGAAACATTAAAAGGGCTTGGACAAGTGCTGGTACTGCCTAGGGTGAGTACCACACTGAACTTAGTCAGCGGCTTTGAACGACCTCTCACTGGAAAGACCCTGAAAAATTCTGCTGACTTTTTAAAACACCAAACCAGTCCAACCTATAGACCAGACCAGGAGTAAAGTATGGACCAGTCTTCAGACACTTTTGTGGCTATTGGAGAGACAGATTTGAAGCAGAATTACAAGCCCTCTGAAGACTCTGACAGGCATCACCTAATGGTCATCAGATCTATGAAGGTACAGTCCCCTCAGTGACCAGTGAAGACCAGGCTTGGACAAAATACTTTGAAAAAGTAGTGATGGCTGAATACTGAATACACTGTCCTAACTGTATTCAGTAATGTATTCCACTACATTATATGAAAAAAATGTATTCAGAACATACAATAAATTTACAATCCGTACTGATAAAGTACACAGGAAAAACTGCTGTCATTTTTATTTTTAATTCATGCTGTTCCTAGCTGTTACTGGTTGGCAGCTTTATTCATGTAATTCTTCTGATTTGTTTAATAAAAAATGTCATTTTTCATATTTTCCCCGAATCCCACTGTCCTTTAAAGACCTAAGCCAACAATTCACCATATCCCAATACAAATTCTTGCGATTTTCAGCTAAAGATATGTGCATAACGTGCCACAGAATATATGCACAAGTCCACTACAATGCCAAAGCTAAGCTTATCACTTGAGAACATTTCCACTACTCAGTTCAGTCATTCCTCAGAGTTTACTAATGCTCATGCTAATGCTAATGTTTGTCACAGTGATTTATCAGCCTACTCAGGTTTTAGAAGGAACCTCAGTGTTTGTAAAGAGGCCGTTTTTGAGGTCTTCTTTAGAGTAAGATTTTACATGCTGTGTGCTGATTTTATAAATAGTTACTTACAAGCATATATGGGGTTTCTTTGAAAGATGGTATATGATTTTATTTTCAATTTAGTGGGTATTTTAAAAATATTCTCCTAAAAAATATAAAGTAACTGAATACTGCCTTAACAAAATGTAACTTGGACTAAATATAGATTCTCAGTACATATTCTGAATATCTGCATTCCAATACATCCAAACCCTGGTGAAGACTCAAAGGCACTATTCTCCATATTACCCTGCTTTGGATGTGGAAGCCCCTCTCTGTGGTGGGACTGCCCTAATTCTAAGAAGCACTTCAACTGTGTAAAAATGAGCCATATAAAATCTGAATGTTACAACCTGCTGAAGTTGTACAGAGTTCTCCTCCAAATGGAATCTTAGACTGGAAGTCACCCACAGTGGACATCACAGCCAAGCAGTGGGTCATCACCATCAACAAAGGAGAACGGAGGCCTAGTAGGCATCAGCCTCTGGACAATCACCCCTGTGCTCACACATTGTTAGAAGGCTGGTAGTACAGAACTATCAAAGATAGTTCTACACAAATATCATACATAACTACATAGAGGATGCTGGTGTCCATAACTGATCTTGACCTCAGTACAACACCAGACACATTAACTGTATCAGGAGTTACCATCCACACGAGTGTTGTCAACCCTCTGGAAACTGATGAACACATTACAGGTCCACATATAAGCAGGCCCACCAAACTCAGTAGGAAACATCAAAGATTGAAAAAAAATGTCAAAAAACTCATATTTCCATGACATGTATAGTGCGCATATATATATATATATATACACACACACATGTGAAAAAGTGATTGCCCCCTTCCTGATTTCTTATTCTTTTGCATGTTTGTCACACTTAAATGTTTCAGACCACAAAAAAAATTAAATATTAGACAAAGATAACACAAGTAAAGAAAAAAAAACGCAGTTTATAAATCAAGATCTTTATTATTAAGGGAAGAAGAAATCCAAACCTACAGGGCCCTGTGTGAAAAAGTGATTGCCCCCTAAACCTAATAACTTGTTGGGCCACCCTTAGCAGCAACAACTGCAATCAAGCGTTTGCGATAACTGCAGCAAGTCTTCCAGGTCCTGAAGCAGCAAAACAGCCCCAGACCATCACACTACCACCACCATATTTTACTGTTGGTATGATGTTCCTTTTCTGAAATGCTGTGTTACTTCTACACCAGATGTAATGAGACATACACCTTCCAAAAAATTACAATTTTGTCTTGTCAGTCCACAGAGGATTCTCCCAAAAGTCTTGGGGATCATCAAGATGTTTTCTGGCAAAACTGAGACAAGCCTTTATGTTCTTTTTGCTCAGCAGTGGTTTTCATCTTGGAACTCTGCCATGCAGGCCATTTTTGCCCAGCCTCTTTCTTATGGTGGAGTCATGAACACTGACCTTAACTGAGGCAAGTGAGGTCTGCAGTTCTTTGGATGTTGTTGTGGGGTCTTTTGTGACCTCTTGGATGAGTCGTCGCTGCGCTCTTGGGGTAATTTTGGTCGGCCGGCCATTCCTGGGAAGGTTCACCACTGTTCCATGTTTTCACCATTTGTGGATAACGGCTCTCACTGTGGTTCGCTGGAGTCCCAAAGCTTTAGAAATGGCTTTATAACCTTTTCCAGACTGATAGATCCCAATTACTTTGTTTCTCATTTGTTCCTAAATTTCTTTGGATTGCAGCATGATGTCTAGCTTTTGAGGATCTTTTGGTCTACTTCACCTTGTGTGGCAGTAATCAGGCCTGGGTGTGGTTTCCAAAGATTTGATAAACTACAGTTAATTTTTGTTTTGGGGGGGCAATCACTTTTTCACACAGGGCCCTGTAGGTTTGGATTTCTTCTTCCCTTAATAATAAAGACCTGCATTTATAAACTGCATTTTGTGTTTACTTGTGTTATCTTTGTCTAATATTTAAATTTGTTTGGTGATCTGAAACATTTAAGTGTGACAAACATGCAAAAGAATAAGAAATCAGGAAGGGGGCAAACACTTTTTCACACCACTGTGTGTGTGTGTATATATATATATATATATATATATATATATATTTGTTAGGTACTCTTACCTTGCACCTGGACATTTAATCTGGTACATCTACTATATAGATAAATAAGTGCTTATTTGTTAAAACACACTAAAAACACAAACATTAAAACAAATACAAATAAACCTTGCAAAAACCAAATTAACAATGCATTGTGACAATGTGTTTTAGCCTAATCACTTTTAAAACTCTCTTCTATTTGTCTTTACGTACATGAATGAAAACAGAATCAGAATTACAAATTTATCAAATTTGATTTTGTTCAGAAAATACACACATTCATACATCATGTCTTTGTCAGAACAAAACTGTGTATTTTTTTTTAATTGAAAACTCAATTTTATGATTATTGGACCAACAGACAAACGACAATATTACTTGAAATAAAATGTTACATTAGCTTACTTTGCAAGTTACTGAATGTTTAGGCTTTTTCCTCTAGTTATCTAATCTAGTGATCATCACGGAGATCTACGATCCTGCAGGAAATGTAATACATCTCACAACTCATTCTGTAATCAAGGACGTCTGAGCACAATAGTTGGATAAGGTTCATCTGATAATGATTGGAGCTAAAGTCCTAAGGGAAGGCAGACTTCAAGGAACAGGGTTGGTGATCACCGATCTTATCAATACTTCATTGCAATAAATCAGGTGAGCTGCTGGTAGAACTGAACAAATCCATGCAGTGGCTGGAGTGGTGTTAGAAGAACACCTGTGTTCTTCTAACATATCAATAACTTTACTGACCAATAGTTTTTTTAATTATTTTCTTGACTGCCTAATATTCTTATAGCATAACTAATTAACTGACTAATCCATGTTTATTAAAAAAAAAAGAAAAAAAAAAAAAAAACAAAACACACATTAGATTAAATACAAAAACAACACTATTTTGTGTGTGTTAGCTTAACCATTTTCAAAGCTTTCCTCAAAGAAGTCCAGAATTTACAGATTATATCTACAACCCCATTTCCAAAAAAGTTGGGACGCTGTGCTAAGCATAAATAAAAATAGAATTCAATGATATGCAAATCAATTAAACCATATTTTTAAAAGAAAATCCTACAAGGACAACATATCAAATGTTGAAGCTGAAAAATTTTATTGGTTTTTGAAAAATATTTGTCCATTTTGAATTTGAAGCCAACAACATGTTCCAAAAAGTGGGACGGTGGCCTGTTACCCTGTGTTTCATCACCTTCTCCTTTTACCAGCACTCTGTAAGCGTTTGGGAACTGAGGAGACACTGCTGTAGTTTTGGAAGTGAAATGTTTTCCTGTTCTTGTTTGAGGGCCCAAAGATGATGGCCAGCAAATACTGGTTTTGGCCTTGTCCCTTGCGTACAGATTTGTCCAGATTCTCTGAATCTTTAAATGTTATTATGTACCATAGATGATGAAAAGCAAAAGTGCTTCGCTATTCTTGAATTGTTGCAGTATTTGATGGTGCAGTCTTTCACAGAGTGGTGAACCCCTCCTCATCTTTACTTCTGAAAGACTCCGCCTCTCTGGGATGCTCCTTTATACCAAATCATGTTACCACCAGGTGTTTTTTAAGCATTACACAACTTTACCAGCCTTTTGTTGCCCCTGTCCCAACTTTTTTGGAATGCTTTGTTGCCATCAAATTCAAAATGGGAATATATTTTTCCAAAAACAATTAAATTTCTCAGTTTCAACAATTGATCTGTTGTCTTTGTACTATTTTCAAATCAAATATAGGGTTTAAACGATTTGCACATCGTTGCATTTTGTTTTTATTTACATTTTGCATAGCGTCCCAACATTTTTGGAAATGGGGTTGTAATACCTAGTTTATCTAATCAATCCTGCATGTTTAGAACTTATTTAGAAGGTATTACTGAATTATCTAAACACTGAGCAATACTTGGCACAGAACATCAGACGATCGATTAATCAGACAGATGCGTAAGCAGATATGTTACAAGATTTCTTCATCTGACAGATCTGGGCTGCTGTATCCCTCCTCATCGTCCGCTTGGTCTGTGTCCTTCAGAAATGTTAGGTTGACTTTGGGGTTCTTTTCTGCTATCAGGCTATAGGTCCTTCTCACATCCATTTGCTGCAACTGTAAATGGTGGAGTCTGCGCAAGAGAACACTTTGAAATCCAAGGATAGCTTCTTCTGTCAGATGATTTGATAACGCTGTGTAAAAATGAATGAGTGAAATAAAAAATTAGAAAGTTTATTGTAACCAGTCAGTGGAACAGTCTGCACAGTTTGTGGCTGTGTCACAGTAGCGAGCTCCGCTCACTCGCTGCACAGCCAGCAGGTTGTTCTCCAGCTCCTTACACTACATTCCCAAACTGTCATCACCACTGAGCAAACTTTTGTTTTTTATTGCAGCATTTTATGGCTCAGTCCGATTTGGTCAGACTCTGAAGATCAGACTACACGTTTGGCGAATGGTATTGGGTTCATTTCTGGCTGATTCCAGGTTGTTCAGCTGTTCTTCTGTCACAGCTGCCGACTGAAAAGCTGCTCAGTGGTGATGACAGTTTGGGAATTTAGCGTCGTCTCATCTTCAGAGTCTGACCAAATCGTCTGTCGATCAAATGAGATCTTAGAAGTGTCCGTTTTCTGTTTGTGGCAAAGTAAGAAGTAAAAACGTTCAAATGGCTTAAGCGTCTCCTAGCAAAGTCGTTGCTTAGCAACGGCATCTTGGCGGAGTGATACAGTGTGAAAAAGCCGTGATGTTATGTTGAAATATAAGCACGGTTAGAACGCTTCCCAACCAATCAGCTTGCGTGGCCAAACTAACTGATAAATAAATAATGAATGAACTGTTCAAACATCACAGTAGTTAACTGACATCTAGAGATCTGTGAAAACTTTTTAAACACCTACAAAAATCAACAGTTTCACTCTCACATTACATACACGCACAACAATGACAGTATTGGTACTGTTACATCAGTTGCCACTGTCTGCTTTATGCTAGACTGTAAGCAGTTCGGTCACAAAGGAAAAAATATATGACATTACAGCTAAAGTCCTATAACTTTGTGCCCAATCTTACAATTAAGATCATTTGTATGCATGTATGTTTATCAGAAATTTAATTTTCAACCACAGAGAGGAAAAAAAAAGAATGCATACCACTGTTGCTTGTGACCTCTAAAGCCCGTGCAGCTAGTTCCTGAACCATCACCACTGCCTTGTTAAGGTAAGTGCAATGTTGTGACATCTCTTTGACTAGGATGGACTGTTCCTCTTCTAAACGCTTCACCAGCATCACCTGATCGAAGACTTTTCTTTTTGTTCTCAAGGCCCCTTTTTACGAAGGAAAGAGAAAGAACACTAAGTGGACTGACAAAAGCAAATAACTGGAAAGCATGAACAAATGAATGATGAGATGTTGCGGACCATCTCCATTTGATTCCCAAGGTAGGATAAAGGCCTCAGATAAGCTGCAAGCTGCCTCCACATCAATCTTGTCCTCATCAGCTACCATGGTGTTGTATTGTGCGAGAGTGTCTTCAGTCTGCCCTAAGCTCTCCCAGTCTCCTTCTTTTGGACTTCCTAATCCGACTGCTATCTGTAAAGTTTGAGAGGGGGCAGGCATGGTTTCGGCAAAACTTGAAATAATAAAATTAATTAACCTAAAAAAGGTTTGTCATTTTCCAGAGAACATAATCAAAAAGAAAACATGTGGTAGACAAATGAAGGAAGAAAGCCAAACACTTAGTTTAACATTGTACATGCAGGTTAGTACTGAATACAGTTTTTGCCACAATAATCCAATCCACCTTCTGCAGTAAAGAAGGAACAGCTTTTTGTAGCATGCATACCATTCTGTCGATAAAGGTCCTGCTTCTTGTGCAGAAGAACACAGATCACATCATTAATTTCACTCTGCAAGTCCTTGAGGCTCTTTGGTGCTGAAGTACAGCTTTAGACAGTAAAAAATTGGTTATACAAATGGTAAACCACAATGTGTAGAAAAAGATGCATCCTGCTTTTATACTAAGAATACAATGCACAGTTGGGAAAAAAGGGGAAAAAATATATATATAGATATTATTGTTATCATTATATATATATATATAAAAGTGTGTGTGTGTGCGCGTGGTGTGTGTAAAACATCTTTCACCTGTAGATGCCCACTGCCTGACATCGGACACCCACTGATTCGGAGTTTCCAGAGAGAGGTTAAGTTGTTCCCTGAGAGCTTTCAGGCTGGCCGCTTCCTCTGCTGCCCTTTGTACTGCCTTTTTAGGTGGGAAATTAACAAAACAAAGTCACCACAGTAATAAATTTTATTGGAATATAGAGAAAAATAATATATATATATATATACATACACACATACATACACATACATACACACACACATAAACGGCACAAATGACACACACACACAGTGTATGTACATCGATCAGGCATAACACGACCACCTCCTTATTTCTACGCTCATTGTCCATTTTATCAGCTCCACTTACTATATAGGTGCACTTTGTAGTTCTACAGTTACAGACTGTAGTCCATCTGTTTCTCTGCATGCTTTCTTAGCCCCCTTTTACCCTGTTCTTGAGTGGTCAGGACCCCCATGGACCCTCACAGAGCAGGTACAATTTGGGTGGTGGATCGTTTTCAGCACTGCAGTAACACTGACGTGGTGGTGGTGTGTTAGTGTGTGTTGCGCTGGTCTGAGTGGATCAGACACAGCAGTGCTGCTGGAGTCCTGACCACTCAAGAACAGGGTAAAAGGGGGCTAAGAAAGCATGCAGAGAAACAGATGGACTACAGTCTGTAACTGTAGAACTACAAAGTGCACCTATATAGTAAGTGGAGCTGACAAAATGGACAATGAGCGTAGAAACGAGGAGGCATAATGTTATGCCTGATCAGTGTATACTTACTTTGGAAAATCTCTGGGCTAGTGCCTTGTGGAGGTTCTCTTCCTTTCTCTTATTCCAAGCAATTGACTGCAGAGTTATCATATCAGCTCTAACTAGAGGGAAGGGAAACAGAAAGCGTATTAGAATTGGACAAAGTTTATTCATATTCATATAGGGGAGAGTAGGGGCACAACCTAATTTAGTGTACAATATTATATCCTCTTGTACTCCCATTCCAACATCTACAAATTCTGACAACAATTAGAGAGACATTTGTAATGCAAGTAACTAAAGTACCCAAGGGAAATAATGAGAAATAACAACTCCACATTTGCCATTAAGTATTTCACTTTTAGTGTATTAGCTAACAATACAAAGAACTACTAGATCATCAATTTATTAGCTTTTTAAGTGACTGTTACTCCACTTACAGTCTCCTCTTCAAGTATTGGAACAGTAAGGCCAACTGTTTTTGCTATACACTGCATACATTCAGATTTGAGATAAAAAGATCAAATGAGACAATTAATTGGAATTTCAGGTTTTATTCCCTGATCTCAATTATATATATTATATATTTATAATAGCTTTGAATGTCTGAATTTCCACTTTTCCTCCTGTTAAAATCCTTTGTTGTCTTGGCTATGTGTTTTGTGTCATTGTCTAGCTCCAACACGAATTTCCACCTGATCACCTGATTAAACTAGACGCTAAATTGTCAGGCACAAAGTTTCTGTAGACTTCAGAATCATCTAAACATAGACTTTAAACTATCTGAACATGCATTATACCTCCTGAAGAGGTGGCTGACATTATTTTCATTTGTAGCTGTGTAGATTGTTTATACAAATAATTTATTAATCTTGTTCAAATCATTAAAAAAATATTTTAAAATAAAAAGTGTGAGGTTGCGCACCGCTCTCCTCCTTGTTTCATTTGAATGCTCAGTCCCACCTGACTTGGTCATGTACTTGGTGGTCAATGCTCCACGTGACAGAAAACTGTTGACCTGTTCAACTTCTTCACCAATGGTGTTTCCTGCTCCCTCTTGGCTCCTACCTCCCCATCTTACCTGCAGCAAAGCACATATCACATTTCGTCAGGAGTGATAATGGGTTTCTCCTAACTTATTATTTTTCCTCATACACACACAACAATTCCACTACATGTAGGCTGTGGTATATTGCACTACCAAATACTGGAATTAGTCATTCTAACAGCAAAAACTAAATTGGGTTGGAGCAAACCGACAAATTGCTAAAAACAGTACAGTCATTTAAGCTATTCAAATATTACATTAAATATAACTGAATTAAATTGTGTCCTGACAAAGCTTTTGAAGAAAAAACATTGCAGCCAATAGTTCTCATGTCACTGTCATGCAAAACACTGTAGACAAACAGCAAGTACAGTTACTTCAAAGAAACTACCTCACATTTTCCATTGTGCGCTTTGGCATGCATGACAGAAAGAAATGGCTTCATCTCTGTCAGCCCTTTAAACTCAGGCAGATTCTCAGCCACCTTCTTCAAATATGGCCAATATCTAGAAGAAAAATAACCTCACAAAATTTATATACAGAAATGGACCTTAAATAGTTATAGAAGACTGCTGAGGAGTATAAGACATATACCCATGGATTTGAAGAAAGGCTTGAATATGTGTGCACTACATGAAGTGAAGACAAAGTACCTGCATGTGACATCCATACAAAAGAATGACACATTTGATATCTGTGCCACCTCGTTTTGTAGGTACATGGGGTATGTGAAGATTTCCCCACGGTAGTGGTTCAGTCCACGCAATAAACAGCCATGCCTGCATACAGCTATTTCCAGACCCTCTTCATCTAACTTAGCACTGGATTTTGAGGATGTCTCCCTGCCAGCTGTAAATGTTGATGTTCCACAGACTCCTTCACCAGGCCTCTGAAAATATAAGTAGGTAAAAGGATTTCTTTAGAAAAGTGGCACTAAAATAGAAAATGCATGTCAGTAAAGACAAAAGATAAAACTGTTAAAAAATGTGGTCACATATTGGACAGAAAAAGTACAAGAGATATATATATATATATAAAATACAATTACAGCATTTTTTTTAAATCAATAACCATGCTACCTCAACCAAATCAATGAAGAATATAAATTTACATATCACATATATTTAAAATAATCAATATAAAAGTAATTACACAGGAAAAATGATACAAAATAACTGCCTGTACTCACGCCTTTCAAGTGACTTCTGATGAGGTTAACAAAGCTTGACACATCATCATCCCTAGCGAGGAAGATACCCTCAAACATGGATGGTTCATCAGTGCTTTTAAACAATGTTTTATGTTCAAAATCAATCGGATCGATCACAAACTGACAAGGCAACAAGAAATGTGACATGCATTGCACATTATACTAATGTACTATTTCACTTACCGTTTGGACTTCTTGAAGCGGTAATGCTTTCTATTACCATCTACAGAGACAGCTAGCATGTGAGGGGTACAAGCTGGACACACAAAGTGCTCCACTTGACAAAGCTTCTGCTCCTCAAACATACAATACTGGAGTTCCAGAAAGCTTTTCTGAAATGTGTCCCCACAGATGGCACCTGCCTATTACAGTACAAAGAAATTCTTGTTTTAAACAAGTGGAATATTAAATGCTGATAACTGTGCAATTTTTCAAATAACTATCTGGATAATTCAACACTGAGATTTAAATTGAGTAATCTGAGCAATTTAAAGTGGTCTCATGTGAAATGCTGCACTGTAGAGATACTTACTAACTCAGATTTCTTTACAGTGGTGGTAATATGAACCAGGAACCAGGGCCATTTAATTTACTATGCAAAATGACCAGTGATCCGCACGTGTCTTCTGAATTTCTATGTGTTATGTACAACAGTACAACAATGGTTCTGCCCATGACTTGATCATGTACTTGGTGGTCAGCGTTGCACAAGAGTGCTCTTTTGGTGCTATCTAGTCTTACAACATGAACCTCTCAGCCCAGAGTATTTGTTCTTTGGCGAAAACCTCTTTGGACAAAACTGCTGTAAAACATTTTTCCAGATATCAGGCAGACTATTCATAACAATTTCATTTAATAACTTTCTGTAAAGTAGCTTTGGAGGAATTAAAAGTTTCAGACATCTGTTTCCTATCACAACCGCTGTGAAAAATTATGACATACTAAGTTTCACACCAAACCATTTTGAACAATTTTGTGCGCATCTTAACAAGTCAGTTATGCAGAAATTTTGAAAAACTAGTGTCCCCCTGCTGCTCCCATTCAGTTTACTTACCCTCCCTGATTGATGTGATCGATGCTCTAGCCTTCTCACAAAGGCTTGGCGAGATAGTGCTGGAGCCGTCACTTTCATTTCAAAGAATGTTGTGAAAACATCAAAGGTGTAGATTGTTTGGCAGCTGGCCAATAACGATATGCCAGCAAGTCTTTCACTTCTGGAGTCCACTTTTGTTGGCAGGATGGACAGCTAATAACTGTCAGAAACAGACGGTATCGTCCTAAGTTTAAAAACACAGAACAACTGCAGAGAACAATTTAAAACAATGCTGAATATTTTGGAGCGTTGGGATGGTGAAACAGTGCAAGGCTAAGATATTGAACTTCAGTGAAGTGAAACATTAATCACACTTTATTGTGATACTTTATTGTATCCTAGTGAAACATAAGATGAAAGTCCTTAAAACCCCATTAAAGGAGGGGGTGGTGCCAGGTACATACCATTGATAGTCACTAGCACAACCTGCTTCCCTGCTGAGATGCAGACATCTATGGAACATGTGCAAATGTTTTTTGGTGGCGCGATTAGAAGCAGACACACTGCATTAGGAAAAAAATACTGAGTATGATG
The DNA here is from genome assembly GCF_904425465.1 of Colossoma macropomum. NCBI lineage: Eukaryota > Metazoa > Chordata > Actinopteri > Characiformes > Serrasalmidae > Colossoma > Colossoma macropomum. The sequence goes on along the minus strand of NW_023494802.1, from coordinate 36,611,791 downwards.
AAATATGCGACATAAAAACAGCAGTCATTGTCTTTCTGTTGCAGTGGCTGGAACTTGCACAAGTTTTGTCCACTAATGTTCAGATTATTTTAATGTTTTCCTATTGGCCTTGAGGTTTAGCCTGTTTAAATACTTGGTTCTAGTACCACAACGGATATCGTGGTGCATTAAAAAGGGGCAAGAAATTATTTTACCTTTTTCACCAAGTTTGTTCTGGCCACTTGCAGTGCTGAACTCAACAGACGTCGTATGGGAGATTGCTTCAAAGAAGCCGTTGATTATGGTGCTCCTGTTGTGAAACACATTCCATCTGTGGGAGTCACTGTCACAATTTGAGCACAGATCACTCAAATGGAACGCATTCTAAACATCGGATCACAGCTTCACCAGTACCACACTTTTGGCAGGTGCGACGGATCACTTGTTCTCCTTCCAATTTCCACTTCAAGAGTAGAGGCAGAGCAGCTTTCATTTGTTCCTCATACGCGCACTGACGCTGGGCCCAAGACCGAAGTGGGGTCTCCACTGGAGGAGCAGGAACAGCATCCAATGTTTGTCTTAATTGTTTAAGACGTGCATCTGAAAATTAAGAAAAAAAATTATGCCCATTTAATTCAGAAGAATTGAAAAAAGCAGCCTGTATAATCAAAAGTGCACACATCAACACAAACTATGTAAAGTACTGACTTAACTCACAGTAAAAAGAAAGGTGATCAGTAGTTGTATGTTAAAAGTTATCTATAACTAGAGAAAGGATAAAAAATAGAAAACAACTGACAATGTTGCACATACACAGCAAGTGTTGGCAGTAACAACAGTGATCAGTGAATAGCAAGATGTGTGTTAAAATAAAAACAGAAAAGCAAAAAGACTGTTCAAAGTAATGAAGGTGCCTGAAAATGAACACAAAGACAGACAGATATAGATAAATTAATTGAGTCCTGTAGAAAGGGTAGTTGGAGATTATCCAACTATGGAAACATAAGCAGTGCTGTCTAAATTACAGGAAAACAGGCAATATTGTCATGACTTGCATGTGGACAAGTTCCATGTCTGAAAGATGTTCTAATGTTCTAAAGGTATTTTGGGATGTTGCCAAAAAACAAGGTGAAGTCTATGCCCATGAAGGAACCAAAGTTGTGATATTCTAAACAAACAAACAAACAAACAAAAAACTAAAAAAAAAAAAAATTAAAAAATAGCAGTTTGGCATCATGCACAGGTACAATAATTAAACCTAAGTATTTGCTTGAATCTTTTCAAGACATGACCAGACATGACCATGGGTGAGTTAGTGTGGAATGAACCAGAAATGGAATGACTTACCGAGACACAATATTTCTTCAGACTCATCATGCCGTGATTCAAGTGAGTCACCAGCTGGCTCATTTGATTGCTGTGTGCTTGCTGGTGAAGATTAATAATAATAATAATAATAATAATAAGACAACAATCAACTCTTTGTTACCTACCACTAGTAAAAATAACAGTGAAAATCATGTCATCAGTTGCCTGCTGATTTTCAAGTAACTAGGCCTATAGAATATTCAGCCATATCACTAAAACCACCTGCCTAATATTGTGTAGGTCCGCCTCATACTGCCAAAACAGCTCTGACCCTTCAAGGCGTGGACTACACAAGACATGCCCATCATTAACTTTTTCAGTTATTTGTGCTACAGTAGCTCTTCTGTTTGATTGGACCAGACAGGCTATCCTTCACTCCCACAAGTATGACTGAGCCATGGGCGCCCATGACCCTGTCTCTGGTCCACCTGTTGTTTTGCAGATGCTGTGGACCAGTCGTCTAGCCATCACAATTTGGCCCTTGTCAAAGTGGCTCAGATCCTTATGCCTGCTCATTTTTTTGGCTTCCAACTCAACAGCTTCACTTGCTGCCTAGTATATCCCCCCCTGACGTGCCACTGTAATGAGATAATTAATAATATTCACTTCACCTTACTTCATTGGTTTGAATGTTATGGCCAATCAGTGTATGTCTTGGTTACTATATCACAAATGCTTAAGTATGTCAGGACACATGACATTGATAACCATCAATCACTGCAGACTCACAGAATGAATGAGTCCAACTGTCCTGACGAGAGACAGAGCGAGACTTGTTGAAATGTTGGGGAATAAGGCTCCCATTCAGGTCTCTTTCCCTCCACCACACACTGATGCCAGATTTTCTCTTTTTTTTTTGTTCAGTGGCTAAAAAAAAAAATTGTACAATATTTTGTCAAAACAATGCCTAAGCTATGTGGAAATCCACCAACAACAGGTAATGTAAAACTTGGGGAAGACCCGTTAGTAAAACCTTCTACATGTGGGAAATTAAGTTGGTGACCATTAACTTACCAGTTGGCTTGCAAGATCGTTGGCCAGCAATCTTCCCTCTTCAAGCCAGTCTTTTAGCTTTCTGGCAGTCACTTGAAGACATTGCTACTAAATTCAAAGATAATTAATTTGTTAAACACAAAATGCCATTCATAATGTGATATTTTATTAAAACAAAGAAAAATACTTGACTTGAGCATTTTACTTGATGTTTTAAATGGTGTTTGAAGAAAACAGGCCAAGTTAAAATATATTATAGCTGTGCTCGTTTTCTAGCTTGACTGTTGTTTTAGCTGAAGTGAGTTAACTAGCCATGTTTAATTTATGGGTTGCCTTAAATGGTTCATGTTAAGCTGTATGACTACGCATTTCAGTGTAGGACTGAAAAGCTTGATATAAGCATCTTAACTCGGTCTTCACCGAGTTATAAAACAATACAACACACAATGCAGCCTATGCGTTCATGTTTTCCTGCTTTAGCGCTGTTTACATGAGTTATGTTTAAATAAGCGTCTTCAGCGGTTCATGTTAAACTGTATGAGTAACTGGGGAACAGAGAAGCTAAGCTAGCTGGACTTGACGGCATATTAATGTCGTGGATTCCTCAAATGGCGCCGAAGTCCGCGGTGTTTGGAGGACTTAACTCCACATAATACATTACAGCAACGGAACACCTACATGATTTTCTAGACTGACTGCCTGAATATTGTGCAACCAAGTACGCTAAAAGTAGAGAAGCTAATTAGTTAGTTAGTTAGTTAGTTAGCTAGGTTTAACTTGTAAAGCTAATCATCTCGCTAACTGGGCGGAAACTTTATTCTGAGTGAATTTAATAAATAGCTGATATTTTAGTTATAAACTTGATAAACCATACAATTAAATCTACAACGCGTAATCAGTGAACACCGCATAAGAACATACAAGACAGCATTCAAAGGAAAAGCGACTCACCGCTTCTCAGAGCCGACTCCCGTTACCTGGCTGGTACTAGTGATGAAGAGTCGATTCTGAAAGAACCGATTCTTCAACACTTTTGAGAGTCGGAGTCGACTCTCGGCCAATTGCTCTAAGGGTCGAAGTTGTTCGAGTCGACTCTTCGACTCTGTGTTTTTTCATTGTAATTGGCTCGAGGGACACAATACAGAAAACGATTACAAACGGAGCGAAAACGAAAAACAAACAATGTTTATTTTTTCACAGAACGCTGTGAAAAAGAGGATAAAGCTGAGATTTCTCCCTTATTTGCCAGCTTCTCATTCAAATTTCCGCTCCACCTTAAACAGCGCTGTAGTTACATTTCAGCGCCGGCGCACCTTTAAGGCAACTGCTGAATCATTTAAGGTGGACCGGAAAAGTCCGATAAGAAACTGGCGAATCCGAAGCTAGGTTAACTTCAGCCTCTTAAAAAGAGGAACAAGATGACGATCCAGCCAGTTCCTTTTAATGTAATTCTGATGACAGTAATAATTTTGTCAGTACTCCACTCCGAGTTTTATCATTGCACTATAATCGGCAGCTACTCAAAACTGGGTCAGCACGTTTAGGATGGTTTAATCGCTGGTCTGTACCTTTATCACCGGCTCTGGCGCTGCTTTGGTTAAAATAAAGTGGAGCCGCCGGACTCGAGAGTCGGAGTCCGGTCCAGAAAACCCGGAGTCGTGCATCACTGGCTGGTACCGGCTGTCAGAGCTGTTATAGAGCGCTGTTGTAATTTTCTTGGTGACCACAAGAGGTCGCTTCACCATTGAACGTAACAATGAGGCGTCTTACCAGACCAAAACAATCGACGTATGTGGTCGTTTTTACTTGGAGGCCAGTCTGGAATTTTAGGGCACGAATTTCTGTTTATCTGCTGAGTTTAAAGGTGAGAAAATTGAAAACTGTACCTACATTGGCATTGTTGAATAAGAAAGGTTTGGTACATGAATGTGACACATCACAAAGCTCAAACTGTGTTGTCTCTTCCTTCAAATGCAAATCCCGCATTTGTAAAAATGGGCGACAAAACAGGACAAATTCTGTTTCTATTATACAATTTTAATCTATGGAACTTTTCCTTTTTCTCTGGTTTCACAGTAAAAAGATTCTTAGCTAAACCTAAAAATTACTTAATATGGTAACAAGAAAGTAACAACTGTTTTATTAAACAAAATTACTTTGAATGGATGTTTTTTTAAATCAAAGTAAATTGTAAAGTTGAGTACAGCTAATTCAGTTGTTACCACAAAGTAATTTTTTTAGGTAGAACTGAAGAAACTTTTTACAGTGTAGCTAAAGCAGTAATGTAATGCAGCATCATGTATAAATCTGCGTTGTATAGTTTATTTTCATTTTGGACTAATGATAGATGATCGCAGATGCAATGTTAACAAAAATGCATTTCCTCCAGGTAATGAAAAAATACACGAGCAATTTTTATTAAAAGAAAAATTACATTAATTTCTCTTCTCCTAGCAAGATACTCTACTCTTGCAACAGAGTCAGAATCAACAGACTGCCTATGGTGAGAGATATTTACAATGGCATCTGGTAAAATAAATTAAAAGTTATATATATCAATGAGTCATCATTTGAATATAAAGCACAAAAACTGCCAATCTATGATATATAATCTATGATATATCTATTATAGAAAACACTCTGCATCAGCCGCACCACATGATATTTGGTCGCACAGCATGATGTTTTCAAGTTCAGTCAAAAATTACCAGCACAGAATTGGCTTACAAAAGTGGTAACGACATGCCGGCCGTTAAAAAGGTTATTTTTCCCCAGATTTCAGAGAGACTTACAAATCTGCTTGCTGCTTCAGTGGGTCCTTGGCAAACTGCTATATGATGAAATCTCCTGTTTTTGAGATGGATTTTACATAAATGTCCCAAAGTGGTCGTTTCTTGATGGTTACACCACACGATATTTAATAAAATAGACATCATCGGACAAAGTTTGTTTGTATTTTATGATGGAAATAAAATAGAAATACTTTGCAGGTTTGAACAGGACGACAAAACACTTCGGAAATCATGGCAAATGGGATATAAAATAAAAATGAACAGATTTAGAGTCATTTCAAAGAAGTTTTCAAAACAGCTGTCATGGCCGGACGGTCGACCCACATGATAGTTTGACCCTTTCAGTAACAGGAAAATTACAATGAACTAATCTTTTGAAAGTTAAAGTGAGTAGATATGTGGGAGAGGTACCACACATATATAGTACCTTTATATTTAAACCTTTTTAAACTGAAAAAATGCTGTCGGACAGAACATTTAGACGTCACACCATTGACCCAAGAGTTTCTGTGAAAACACACGAACTGCTGGACAATAAGAGTCACGCTGAATGTATATGAACGTTGTCATGGTGATTATGAGGTAATTTAACATGGAAAGTTTAAAAATAAAACCACGACGATAAAACATAAAGTCGGGTTCATTCGCAGAAAAACAAACACAACTGCTGAAACTCAGGAAAGCTGAAGACGATCAGAGCCGTTAGGAGTAAACCTGATGGTTTTGCTTCCTAACGGGAATTGGCTTGATGGTTGCCGTTAGAGACCATTAGGAAACGAACAACTGTAACTTATATGGAATCAGTCCCAGAACAGCTGATTAAATGATTTGAATCCCTTACACTGTGATATTAATCCAGAACACCATTAGCGACTGAAAACCATCAGGAACCGACACTTTTAATGGGTTCTGTGACTTTTTTCAGCAGGGAGGTATTAAAAGTCTCTCTAGCCGAGTTCTGGACGGGAAATGGATTAAGTGATGATGTTGCTAAGCAGAAGCGGCCAAACGGTACCGTGTAATCCAGATGTTGTGAGAAGGGGAAATTCTGCAGACCGGAAACCTAAAATGATCATAAGCTCAAAACACTGAAGGCAAACAGTTCCATTAGGAACCAAGAGGCTATGAAATCACTTTGAGAACAAGCGAAGTTTAGGTGGAATCAGTGTTTGAATAAACTCAGTAAAAGATGCCAGTCAGAACTGCACGTGCGCACATATTTCTGTACTGTGTTCATGTATTAAAGTCAGGAGGAACATGTTCATCAGTTCACTGATGCTTTTCTGTGTGATGGTCAGTCAGTGTTTGCATGAACTCCGTCCTGCTTAAACAACAGCTATAATAATGTATTGATCTGAAATAAGAAATTAGCTGATATTTAAGGCAACTTCAAACTGTCTCCCCTCTTCCGCGCGCCTGAACAGCATGGAACGCCTTTTAGCGCTTTCCTTCAAACCACTGGCTGATGCATAAAATGAGAGACAGGTAATTCACACTTGTGATTGGCCGATGCAAGTTTTGATTGACAGTCCATCTCTGTGATATGATTGGCCGATGCAAGAAATGATTGACAGTGTCTCCGCCCCTTCGTTACGCCCACTGGTTCTCCGGGCTGCAGATACATTTACCTGGAGCCATTTCGGGTGAACAGGAAGTTGTGTAATGGGCGGCTGTTTCCGGTTTTCTCTTAGTTTCGTTTCAGTGTGAGTGCAGACTCCGGGTCCCCGGATGTAGTCTGCAGTCTGTGTGTCCAGTCTTCCTCAGAGCTCCGTCTTCATGGAGCTCCCCGTTTGTTTCTACATGGATTTAGTAATGAAGCGGTTCTAGCGCGCGACTGATTCTCCTGAGAGAAACTACGAGAACGAGTCCATCAGAAGAGAAGCGCCCTCTACAGGTTTAACCCTGCAGTCTACAGACCCGGAGGAGGCGGACAGTAAGTAGCCTTCAGTAGCCTCGTTTACATGCAGCCTTATAATCCGTTAATAATCCTAATTGTTCAATCGGAGTAGAATTCGTCCATCTACACCTCAGTCAGAACAGTCTAGTCCGATTGAGGCCATTTAGAACACAATTTCTATCCGATTGAATACTGAAACGCCTGTGTCTGATCACACTCACAGTCGGAAGTCTGTTCTGTATGTGCGTCACATCATAGAGAGAGTTTATAACGGTCAGCATGGCGGAGCAGAAACTGGTCAGAGGAGACGAAGTTTATGCTCTGATCTTTAAAAGGCGGCGGTGGGACGGACGTCCAGCTTATGTGTCTCAGATCACGACGTCTCCTCTCGCCTTCTTTAATAAGGACATGTGTCAGTCAGACTGGCGAACATCTGTACATGTAAACACAGCCAGTGTGATGATGAAGCAGGCTGGATTACTCGGACACTGGACCGGACCGGGGCTCTTTCCCGATGGTTTGACCGCGTGTTGTATAAACATTAAGGATTTAACAAATTAAGCAGAAATGATTTTTGTAACTGTGCTTTAAACTACAATCCCGAAGACGGGGGATTTTTGTTTATAGACCCCCAAATATATCATAATTACTATAACTTCAGAAGTTCTCATATAAAAGCATATTACTGTACGAACATCTGTTCAGTTAGACAAAGAGAACAATATTAAAAAGCCATCAATGCTTATGCAGAATTTCTGCGTATAAATTATTCATACACAAGCATAAAAATGCATCCATGATCCTACAGTGTGCAGAACAAACTGAAGAGGTGAGATCACTGGATATAGATATAGGGATGAATGAGGAGGACAGGATGGAGAGAGGAGAGGAGAGTGTGAGTGAGAGTCACTATCACTGCTGTTTACACTGCTCTGCAGCTTTTCTGAACTGTGGAAGTTTCTTCTTCTTCACGTCTCTCTCTGCTCTTTCTCTGAGCTCCCACTTCAGCTGGACTATCTCTTTGTCTTTGGCCTCATCCAGTTCTTCCATCTCTCTTCTCAGCTCTTCCTCTCTCTCCTGAATCCTCTCTCCACACTTTCATACATCTCGTTGGTGAGTAGCCACCATCATTTTCTGACCCCAAACTGAAGATCTTATCCATCAGTGCAGTGACGTTGATAAAGAAGTGATAGCGTCCACCACACGTCTCCACCACCTGACTCAGCTCGTTTCCTGCTGTAGCCAAATACTCCTCTATGGTCCGGTTTTCCAGTCGGTCCACCTCAGTGAAGAGAACGATGGTGTATTTAGGCGCCTCATCACCAAAGATCCACTGCAGTCTCTTCACCGTCTGTCGATCCTCTTGAATGAAGTGACCCACTGAGAGCACCAGGAGGAAGACGTGTGGTCCAGGACAGGACAGAGTGATACATTCAACCAGTCTGTTAATCACTGCTGTTTCTGTCAGGTCAGTGTCAAATAAACCAGGAGTGTCGACCACAGACACTTTACAGCCATCAACCTCTGCTCTGGCCTTTATACAGTCTTTGGTCACTGACTGAGCAGAACTGGACACGTGGAAGACCTCATGGTCCAAGATGGTGTTTCCAGTAGAGTCTTCCCCACACCAGTCTTCCCCACCAGCACTATCCTTATAGAGACTTAAAACAGAAAACAGAGCAACGTTAAGGAAGAACACTAGGGCCTTGTTCAGACTTTCAGACCTAATCCTATTTGTGGTAAATCCAGATTGTACCCAGACTGATTTTTGATAGTGTGAACTGCACAAAACCACATGAAATCCAATTTTTGATAACTGGAGTAATGGAAGTGCTGGGATTCAGGAAGAGTGCAGACGATTTATGCTCATGCCAGAGAATTTTGAAGAGTTTGGAGGATGAGACGATGTACATCCAACTCTCCTGCAGCCATGTTTGAAATCCGCATCACCAGCACATTTACTGATGCCTATGTTGTTACCATAGCAACCCATGCAGATAGGTTTGTGATGTCTAAACACACAACCTGATCTGATCACTCGTCAATAACAGTGTGGACAGTCGCCTCAAAAGTTCTGCCTGGAGCCTAAACAGAGCCTCATTGAAGAACTTTGTTTAATCCAAATGACCAAATAAAAAATAACTTTAAATAAAATATATAAAAAAAATAATAATAAAATTTCACAATTTTATTTTTATACTTTTTTTTCAACTTTTGCATATAACACACAAGACAGTTATGATATTGGGGGAAAATAGTGTCATTTAGGGCTTTTGGATTTGTGTTTTTTGCTACATCAAGTCTGTTTATGCTCAGAACTGTAGAGGTCACTTCATTTGGACTGTACTTGGTCCAGTGGAGCTCACAGAGCATATTAGCTATGGCTTCATATTAGTGTGCTGCGTCTTAGTGACGGCTCCTCCAACAGCAACTGAAAGGTCTGACAGTGAATACACAGATATATTCACTAATATCTGTTCCAAAAGTATTCATGGATACATTCATCTCAAACAGTATCGAGTTTTTATTCATTCATTTATTTTTACTGACGTTACTTTATTTGTTCGCGGCCATTTCGGGTAAGGAAGAAGCGAGTAATGGAGGCTGTTTATGAGGAGCCTGGCTGCTTTCTGCCCCCCAAGTAAAGTTGTGTCAGAGAGCCTGTAGAGAGGAGAGTTTCCACTCTGCAGGGTCTTCCGGGTTTCAGACGCTAGAGGGCGATCCCGAGTGAGTCCAAAATGAATGGGTTGATATGGAGCATTTGAGCAAAATCATAGTTTATGAATGCTTAAATAGTTTTAATATAAAAGAATACAATCATTTCCTGAACACAGAACAGCATAAAACACTTTAACACCGCTGTTATGTTTTTAAAAGCTTTTAAACTCGAGTTATAGGAGTTTAAAACAGCGCCTCATGTACGTTCATGACGTCAGTGTGCGCGAACAGCCAATGAGCTGCTCCGCTCGCCAATCAATCATCACGCTCTAGCAGTAAAGCCCGCCTCCTGCTGCCCCAAACCCGTTTGCTGTAGAAAAAATAAACAAACAGGTGAGATTTCTTTGTTTTTTAGTGAAATCCATCCTTCTACTGTCTAAAATTAAAGGAAAGTTCTGGTTCAGTGATTAGAAACTATTTTAACTGTTCATTTTTAGCCGTTGAGCTCCATTTACTCCCATTCACTGAGGACTCCCTCGCGGGCGCCCTCTGCTGATCAGCAGTCCTGTTGTTGATATAACGGGAGGAACAGGAGCGGCCAGGCTCCTCATACACCCGCTCTGGTTGTGTAATGGAGGCTGTTTCCGGTTTGCTGTTAGTTTCGGTTTTGTCTGTGTGCAGACTCCGGGTCCCGGATGTAGTCTGTGTCTCTCGGCTTCCTCAGAGCTCCGTCTTCGAGTAGCTCGTGTAGCGAATAGTTTGTATTTGAATTTATTTTACAACAAAATGGTTTTAACGCGCCGATAATTCTCCAGAGAGAAACTAAAGGAATGAGTTTATCAGAAGAGCAACGTCATCTACAGGTTTAACCCTGCAGTCCACAGAAACTACAGCAACTACAGAAACTACAGAAATGGCCCACTCGGACAGTAAGTAGCCTTCAGTGCTGAAACTGTAGCGTTAAGCTGAAGCGGGTCAGATCAGCTCCGGGACTCTGTCCTCCTATCCTCGTGTCCTAATGGCTGGTTCGGTATTTGTCAGTGTTGCTGAAGGTTTAGGTAGAGTTTGGAGTTGGAGAGTCAGTGCGGATCAGTCCAGACAGAAAATGTGAACGTTTTGTGACTGTTAGGGAGATTAGAGATTACAGGGAAAGCAGCCCGTCTACATCTGTAAAAACCTTAATAGGGACTGCGATATTTATATATATTTATATATTTATATTTATTTTAACATAATCAAGCAGTTTTTTTGATTAATTGAGAAAAAAATAGAAAAGGCTAAAAGTCTGGCCTGGGCCTCTTAACCCCGCTGAAAACGCTGAAAGCACCCATAGAAACCATTACGTGTTTTTGTTGGTCTCTAATGGTTTTTTTGATAGGTTTCTATCACTATGTAAAGGATTCTAATGGTTTAATAGGTGACCAGTGGCTAAGTGCATTTGATGGTTTCCTAAAGGTCTTCTACAGGAAGCTAGTGGTCTCCCTTAGAAAGTAAATCCATTAGGTTTTAATCCTAATGGTTTTAATGGTTCAGCAGGGAAATTCTAACCCACTTCTATTAATTCTGAATAAGCCCAGTCAGTGTCTTAGGAGAAGTGATTCATTTTAGTGATAGGTAAGCTCATGACCTACATCTTTTAAAGATTATTAAATAAAACAAAATAATAAATAAGTGAATGATGGACATTAAAGCGAAGTACGACCCTTTCTGAATGTTGGACTACTGTGTGTGGAGTAATTCATTTTCATATTATCCAGAAGTGGTTCTTCTTCAAGATCTTAAGGAGTTTTACTTTACTTTAGTTTTACTTTTACTTTTGTGTCTTGGTTCCTCTCAGTGGTTCTACCTTTATAGTTTATGTTTTACAAAACACAGTGCATTATTATGAGTAACACCTGTATTTCTACTGCACTGTTTCTTTGTGTAAACATTAACCAAACAGTCTTTTCTCATATGTTTAGTGTTTCTGTAGCTCAAGTGACATAATTAAAAGAAAATTTTTATTTTTTAGGACGAAGGTTGACCTCCAAAATGAGTGGCTCTGTGGAACACAAGACTGAAGAACTTAAGAGGTGAGACTTTACATGAAGCATAAATGTTCTTACACTGACAAACTGTGAGACTCTCCTGCACCTGGATGTGAATCTTAGAAAAGTGAATAGAGAACAGAGAGAACAGAGAGGATCTCAGTGGTCAGAGAAATTGGTCAGGATATTTCACAATAGTTGGGAAGGTAAGTGAACTGCAAAGAAAAACAAAAAATAGTTGTTTGTTTTACAGATATTTAATTAAAAACAGCTCAAAGAAGAGATTTTTAATATTTTTTCTTGTCAGCTTTACTGTTTTTGTAAATATTTGCTTATTCCAAATTTGGTGCTTTCAACATGTTGCAAAAAAAAGTAGGGACGGGGCAGCGGAACACTGGGAAGCTTGTGGAGTGATCAAAAACACCTGTTTCGGAAATTTACACAGGGTCCGGGGGACGGGTGCATGGCACATACCCCCATCACCTGACCCAGGCTGGGGACCCAGGGTAATTAGGTGGGGGGCTATGACTCATCTCTCTCCTGGCTCTCTCCAAGCTGGATTAGCTTAGCTGTTATGCCAGCTCTCTTCAGTAACTACTGCACTGCAACTTGAGCTCATCTGGACACTTTATAGCCGACTAAAGTAACTTGACTACCCCAGTGACGTACACTTTTCTGTGTCTATGGCAACATTCAGGTACTTCTTTCTCTGGGAGAGACTCACTTCCCACAACAAATCCAATACGTTAGACTGAGCCACACACACAGGTGCAGTTAGGCTGTTATGTTGTTGACGGCAGATGAATGAACTGTTGAGGACTTAATTTAGGAACCGCTAATAAAGGCAGTTAGAACTGTCACTGAAAAATAACCAGCCTATAATAATTCATATAATTATGAAGTGTTTGTTGTAGACAGAGAGGGAACATGTATTAGGGATGGAAGATAGAGCTCAGGGAGGAACAGATGAGGAGAGAGGAGAGAGGAAAGTGTTCAGGCAAGGGTCAGAGGAAAAGAGAGAAAGATGAACCTTAATCAGATTTA